>NC_137814.1:27801959-27981959 GCF_963921795.1 Nannobrachium achirus | reverse complement strand
CAGAGTGAAACTGTTAATGAGCTTACTTAATCTGGCATAGAAGAACCCTGTGCTTTTCTTAACCAGCCCCTTACATAAGAGGCTATCCCCGGGTCACAGAGCAGAGCCACCTGGACAAGAAAGGAGAGTGAAAACATTAGAGAAAGCGTGTGCGTGTATGTGAGTGTGCATATGAGTGTGCGCACACACACATACGTGTAGGTTACATGAGCGGGAGAGAGAGAGAGAGAAAGAGAGGCTGTTGTTTACAGTAATCACTTTCAACCTGTTTGTATTTTGGGCATATCAACATTATCATCATCATCATCATCATATCAAGAGAACCTTTTCAACCCTTTTCATAATAATAAAAAAGTCATGATTTTTTAAATAGCCTATCTACAAGCCCCCAAACCGTTGTGATGTGATACCTTGTGAGCCTGTAGATGTGCTTTTTTCAAATGGCTAAAACGTAAAATAGAGATTAAGCGGTTAAAAGGATATTACACTTTCAAAAAATTCATTGAAAACTTCCCTTATTTTTTCTGTTGACTCAAACTACCCCCTAATACGTGAGCAGGCCGTGTTTTTTTCGAAAATATTTCTTTTTTATTTTTTAATAATTTTGTTTTGTATTTCATTTTTCTCATTTTCCCAAAGAATT
Organism: Nannobrachium achirus; assembly: GCF_963921795.1. Taxonomy (NCBI): domain Eukaryota; kingdom Metazoa; phylum Chordata; class Actinopteri; order Myctophiformes; family Myctophidae; genus Nannobrachium; species Nannobrachium achirus. The sequence continues at coordinate 27,981,316 of NC_137814.1, read as the reverse complement.
ATTAAAAAAATAAATTAAAAGGGTTATTGAGAAAACACGGCCTGCTCACGTATTAGGGGGGTAGTATGAGTCACTAGAAAAAAATAATGGGTGTTTTTAATTAATCTATCATGGTTAAAATGAAGTTTGAAGTTACAATGGGTGTGTGTGGGGAGAGGCCTTGAGCCTGGGGGGGCAGATAACATTTACATCAAATATCTAAATATTGAATGAAGTACATTAAAAACTGTTCAAGGTGTTCATAAAAGCCTGATTAGATGATAAAGTGACCAAAAGTTTTTTTTTACGTGGAATATCCCTTTAATTTGGTGCAGCAGCGGCCTAAAGGTTAGAGGTAACTTCAGGGTTCGATTCCCCACACCAGCAGTAACAATCTGGATGGAATATACGTCACTTACCCCTCCCCCAACACAGCTGAAGTGCCCTTGAGCATGAACTAAAGCAACGAACTCCCAGCTGCTCCAGGGGAGCAGTAGTTCCCATGTGTTTGTGTGTGAGTGAGTGAGAGAGAGAGATTGTGAAGCAGGGTGTTGCTGAAAATTGGGCTCTTGTGCCAATTGTGCCAATACAGTTTTCCATTTATATGAGATACTTATTTACTGTAAAGTGTGGTTCCTGTGGAAATAAGCCTCGGCGTTCTAGGATCTCCTTTTAGTTGACCTTGTACCAGTAATTAGTACTCTCATGAAACTGTACTTTTTTCTATTGAAAACTTCTAATAAATTCTTCAATCAATCAATCAATCAATCAATCAATCAATCAATTCCTTTTCAGTGGTAAATGAAAGCAGTTCGGTTGATCAGTTAGGCTACTAGGAGACATTTCTTTAGATCTCAATCAAATACTGTCAGGCAACAAATTAGCTAATATAGTAGTGTTGACTACATGACCTGTTAATTCTATGAAAGGCAAAAGTAGTAAGATTCCTACCATAATTGTCACGTTTGTTCTCTGCACTTGACCCATCTCTTGACTTGGAGTAGTGAGCCAGGCCCATAACGTGCTGCACGCTGGAAATCAGTAATGGTGATCTAACCCCCCAATCCAACCCTTGATGCTGAGTGCCGAGCAGGCATTGGGTCCCATTTTACAGTCTTTGGTATGACCAAACTGGGGATCATACCCCAACCTTCCAGTCTCAGCCGTAGACACTCTAACCTCATGGCCACTGAGCTGGTAACAGCAGCCTATTTTAGTATATTTCATTTGATGAGCACTATGGTACAAAAATAATGTATATTACCGGTGCACTGGGTCTCACTGAAGACGTTAAGGATTTCACCTAGTGACAAACATTGCCACAGTGGCAACATATTCTGCAGATTGAATCTTTTTGCTTTATTTAGCACAACACTGCCATCTAGCGATTTATGGGTAAAACAACACAGGTTTGTGCAAAGTGTTGTGTGTTTCCAGTGGACACGAGAATCAGCATTTTTAGTGACTCTCACAGCTTGGGCTAGTGTAGCTGATCTTAATTCTTAAACCACCACCAGTCCACAACTAAAGAATAGAATAAGGTAGGTAGAAGCTCATTACAATACACAGAAGGGGAGGAGTGGAACAGAATTCCAAATGAAATAAAATGTTCGCGGTCTTTGAACAGTTTTAAAAAACTGTTGAAGAACTGGTTGATGGGCAAGTTATAGAATACAATCAGGAACCTCTGGTTGGTCTGCACTCTGCGCTGGACATGGCTGTCTTTTAAATTAATGTGCTATTCATTTATTATTTATTTGTCTCTTACACTTGTTTTGGTGAATGCTATTTACAGTGATTTTTATTTTAGCTATAATAGATCAACACAAGTGTTCGGATAGATACTACTAGACCTAGGTTGTTTATTTTGGGACCGCAATGGAATTGAAGTCTACAGACTTTTTGTGATATTTTTACTGTACTATGCACCTTGGTGAAATGTATCATGCATTTATCAAATACATCAAATCAAAAATTCAAAGAGATTTGGTGTAGAGGTGGGGGAATGGACGGGGGCCTAGTACAGATCCCTGGGGGACCCCAGTCAGTGAAGCATATAGGGTTTAGTTGAAGTGAGGGCCCATCGTAATGTATGATCACAGTCTCTGTTCCAACAGGTCTAGATCAGTGCTGATTGCCAGGTTATCTGAGTTAAACCCACTTTTCAAAAAGCTAAAACTATTTACTGACTTCCGGATCAACACTTGTTCCAGATCAATTGTGCATTTTTATTTCAAAGTTGAAACACACCCCCAACTCCATTCTAAAACCTTTTAGCAATTACTTCAAAACAAATTGAGCATCCCACAATATAAAGGTTATAGGTTCAATTCCTGTCAGGGTCCATGAGCAAGGCAACAAACAGATCTATTTGGTTCCTAACTATCAATCATTTAATTTAGCTATATGGACCGGACCCCCGCCTTGTACCTCTGCAAGGATGATGCCATGCTGAGAACCACGTGGCCTAAAATCCTAAATAATAAAACATGCAAACACTATCTGAATCAAACTATCATAAGAAATAAATAATTGTCTAAACATTGCCTCTGAGGTTTAATTGAAGAGGAGGACCACAGGGCGACCTAAAAGTGTCCCGGTGGTTACCAAAACCTACTTCAGGAGGTTGTACACCGACACAATCACCATTTTATCTCCACCCAAGCGGAAGCTGAAAGTTTTACCAAACTTCTCTGTCAGCTAAATAGAAACAATTGTAGAAAGATAAGCATCTACTGCAGTGGTTTTCAACCCTTTTCACATCAAGATCCATTATTACTTGCGCCAGCAGAGCGCGCAAGTACTACTGCGTTCGGCTTGGCATGTAGGTATGTCGGTGTCTGTGTGTGTTTAAGCCAGTGTCTGTTTAAGCCCGTAGGCCACACATGGGCAACATGCGGCCCGGAGGCCGGACCCAGCCGTTTGACCATCTCAATCAGGCCCTTGAAGTACAAAAAAAAAGAAAAAAGAAATACATTCTAAACGTTTGCTATAATGTTAATAGTTTTGAAATATTGATTTAACTTGACTCCAATTAGTAGTAATTAATATTTACCATTTGAGTACATTCCTGCATACCACTGTATGGTATGTACTATGTACTCAAATGTTTTATGTTTTTAATGCAACAGCGAAACAGCCAACCTTGAGTCCATATTTATAACATAATGCAATGTGTTTTATCAGTGACCTAATAGACTGGTGCATATCAGAGGAGATAAAATACTGTATAAATGTATAGGCTCATTTAATAGTTGATATGACATACAGTATATGCAGATTATTTTATGTAACTATATTTGTTATTGTAGGCCAGAGTACAACAGAGTGATACAACTGTCTTGTTGTGAAAGGACCTCATTGTAAAGTAGTTTGGCATGTCTACCAAATTCATGCAGTTTGAACATAATTGTTATGTCTTATGTGTTTCAAGTTTCAATGAAATTGTACAATGTGTGGCCCTTCACTCACTTTATCGAGGTCTGTATGGCCCTCTGGAAATTAATGTTGCCCACCCCTGCCGTAGCTGAATCAGGGACCAGCATTTCTGGCAACGTCACCATTAACAGCCAATGAGGGACCAGCATTCCTGGCACAAGTACTGCGCAACTGGGCAATCACTGCATTCGGCTGCGTATGTAGGTACAGCCAATGAGGAAGCAGCATTCCTGGCGATGCCAGTGGTGATATCACTGGCATCGCCACTCGCCAGTGGTGAGCGCACCTCATGGCACGCTCTGCCTGCGCACAAGGTCTACTTGTACACAAGTTGCAAGTTGGCACCTTGACAGAGTGCAGTTCTAGTTATTATGTGGGCTCGCTGAAAGGTGAGACCAGTATGTCATACCAAAACTTTGCTGTAGCTTGCTAGCTGAACTACATTCATATTTGTGTAACTTGTCAAGCTCAAGCTATTTTTCATTTTTGGGTCAAGTTAAAAGTTACAAATTTGGGCAATAAAATGAAGTGAATATATTCCTGTGTACCAGAAGCCCTTTGAAAAAGCAACTGTCCTTTTTTATTCCATTCTGATTGCTTTAAGGGCACATGACAAGCCAACAGGTGCCTCTGATTGGCCTGAGCTCATACCTATGACCATAGAGTATATATAAAAGCCTATGACCCAGGGAAAAATGGCTGACAGTACAAAGGCAGGGCCTTTAGCCAATGAGGAGCAGCGTTCTTGGTGACATCACCACCAACAAGTGCGACCTGATATTAAAAATAAAAATAACAACCCCACATGAAATTTTGGGATCGCTGACAGCCCAAAGATGTGGGCTCGCTGAAAGGCGAGACCAGTATGTTATACCAAAACTTTATAGGTCAAGTTTATTCTCCTCAAAAGAATTACAGACAGTACAAAGGCAGGGCCTTTAGCCAATGAGAAGCAGCGTTCTTGGTGACATCACTACCTACAAGTGCGACCTGATATAAACAGCAGCCACAGCAGTAGTATGGTAGTTATTATTCATATGTCCTCCTTTCAGATGTGTCATCCAGTGAAACATTGTGAATCAATCAATTTACAGAGAAAGTTGTTAGAAGGCAGGTCAATTTGCTGTTACAAGTTGCAAAATGATGTTTAGTTTATTGGATTGTCCAATTGGATTGAAGAACAATTAACATTTTCTTGTGTTGATGATTTTGAGGTCATTGTGTCATGATATCATTACTTTAACTGAATGGCCATTTGGCAAACAATATAATTAGCAATGTGTTACTTTGTTTGTCAGTGATATGATGTTCTGTCATCAGTCATCCATACAGTATGTTCTATCTTCTTCGAGATTTTATTCAGAAGTTATTTCACACTGATGGGTTGTCTTTATCTGAAGGCTGTTTGAAGTGTTGAAGTAGCAAAATCAAGTTAAAGGCTTTATTTATTTTATTTATAATACTGTATGTTTTTTGAGCGGTGCTATCCACTCCTACAACTGGCTTTGTCTGTTTGTATGAACGTACCACACTTGGCTCATTGGCCAAGCTTCGCGGGACGCTTACTGAAATACATCACATGTATATTCTCAATTTAACGCTGAAAAAAGAAGTAGCTGAGCGACTTTTTCTATGTACCTTGAAGCTTTACAAGTTATATTTCTCCAGGGGTAGAAATGTAGCTTGATCAAGCTACTGCCCTGGTGAGCTACTTGTAGCTTTATAAGCTTTCAGAGTAGCTTCCCCAACACTGTGTGTAACATGAATTGTGTCACCGTACCTCGTTCATAGGATGATGAATCAAACCCAGAAAACATTCCCAAGGAAGGGCAAAGGTCAAGGCCTGTATGGGGAGTTAGGAGGTCTCCTGTACTTCTGCAGATCAAACAGAGTGTAACAATTAATCGAACAAATCCATTGAATTATTATAGATAATAATTCAATAATTAATAATCAATCCATACTTTGGGCAAGTCATTATAGGCTAACAGCTTAAAAAAAAAAAAAAAGTTAAAATAGCCGATCTACAAGCTCACAACACTTCACATCACAGCACGTTGTGAGCTTGTAGATGGCAATTTTAACTATTTTGTATGACAGAAAATTACAAAAGATTAAAACAATACTCACTTCTCCATTGTTCGATTAATTAAAAAAGCTATCAATAGAATAATCCCTAAGAAAATAATTGATAGTTGCAGCACTAAAACAGAAAAACAACAAGACAGAGTTTTTGACATGGAGCCAGATACAGTGCAGAGACAAGCAGTAAGGGAGACGATCAGATGATCATCAGATCTGAGATCAAATGGACAACGTCAACATCCCAAAGTTCATGTTCCTGTTCCAGCAGCAGTGTGCCGGATGTATTCATTCCCACGCAGTCATGTCTGAGGCAACAGTGGTTCTCAACCTTTTCAGGCTGTGACCCCCAAAATAATCATATTTTGGGGACACCCCACCCTGTCAAGCACTAAGAGTTGAGGCATTACATTTTGTATAACACGGTTCTATTGTAAAAACAGCCGATCTACATGCTCAGGCCAATGTTTAATTTGTTGTTTTAGAGGTATTAAAAATTGTCACTTTAGAAATGTGCCTATACCCTCTATACACTAAAACTTTATGTTGGTTTGTTCACTGTTGAGTGAGAAAACAATGTTGCACATTAAGTTAATGATCTGGGGACCCCCCAAAATAATTTAGGGACCCCCCCTGGGGGTCCCGACCCACAGGTTGAGAACCACTGTCCTAATCAATGCCCACAGGTTCCATCCCACAACGGTGTCGCTCACAACACCGATCCATAGCCAATCTATAAGCTCCTTGTGAGCTTATGCTCACTGTTGTACAATGGACGAAGTATAAAGTGGGCTTAACCTGATATGTCCAAGCCTAGGCTTCAGATTGTTTTCACAACAGCGGTGACTCTGAGACCCTCCCACCCCCCTCGCTGAATCATTCACTTGTTCACTCACTTGTATCTATGCAGCAGTGCCGTACCCGTACAATCCCCCCAATCCCCCTGGTTAAGCTTCAAATCACTTGACTAGAGTCTGGTGAAACCGGACACCTAGTGGGATGGGCGCCAGCCATTCAGGAGTTCCACCCATTATGTAAGGGCCTCTAAACAAATAACCCAGGGAGACAAGAGGCAATAAGGCCAGAGGGGCCCCTGGGAGGGTTGCTCCAACTCAGCTGTTTTTTCTGAGGAATCTATAAAAAAAAGGGGAAAAAAAAGAAAATCAAAAGTAAAGGTAAAACAAAAATGCTAAGTGTGTGTGTGTGTGTGTGTGTGTGTGTGTGTGTGTGTGTGTGTGTGTGTGTGTGTGTGTGTGTGTGTGTGTGTGCGTGCGTGCGTGCGTGCGTGCGTGCGTGTGTGTGTTTCTTCTTATTTTTTTACTTGTAAAAAGATAACTTGAGAAAAGATGGACATGTGTTCATAAAACTTGAGGGAGTGATGCCCTGCCCTGAAGAGATAATAATATAATAACTTTATTAGGAAAAAAAACACCAAGAAACAGCTAAGACTAAAGAATCAAATAATTAAAAATAGTGGAATTATGAGAAGGAGGGTGTGGAGTTAGCTGGGGAAAGCTATATTGAAGAGGTGGGTTTTAAGAGCAGTTTTGAAGTTTCTGAGGGTGGGGGCTTCTCGAGATAGTTCACTTTTGGGTCCAAAATTCCAAAAGTTCAGGGTTACAAGCAAGGTCAGAGCAACATGCCAATAAAGCTCTGTTGAACTGAATTGATAAGTCCTGTAAAAGACGCGCTGTGATTGGCCAGTAGGCCTAGTCACTTTGACGGCAGCGTGCCCGTCCGGCCTCCAGTTGTTACAGGTTGCTCCAATGGACTGCAGTCAGTGGAGGATGAGGTAGGCCTATTTTAAATCTAGCTGGTCAAAAAGGTTGGCACGGCGATTGCTTTTGTGGCTTTACAGGGTTAGTAAACGTAGCCTACATTGTAAAACAATGTAAGGCAGTTTGGTGTTCCACAATTTTTGTCACCATGATGTCAGAGACATCCCCAGATCCTACCACTAGAGGCCGTCAGTATACAACATCCTGTCTCCTCATAGCCCTGGCCATGCAAGGCTACTCATAGCCAGAAAAGGGTGATAATAATACATGCACAGCACTTTATCAGTGTTATTGTCTGCTTCTGTGCATTTTCCACAATAGATCTATCCTATATATTTCGTCACAAGATGAAAAATTGCCGATCTATATCTAGATATGGCTTTTTCTCAATTTGTGAACATTTATGCTTGTATTTGCCATGCCCAAAATAGGTACAAGTTAAGTGGTTCATTCAAAAGTTGGTCCAAAAGAAAGAAACTCACAATATTAGACAATGTCAATTTATATCTTTGATCGATACAGTAGGCCTACAGTAGGTGCAATTCACCTAAACCCTTAGCACTACAGAAAATCAATGACCATACATGAAGATAGTTAGCATTTGTTTTTAGGTGTTTTTTTTTTTTTACTTTGATTATATTGTTTTTTTTTTCTAGATAGATATCCATTTGCACTTGTTATATTGCTGTTGATGTACTGACATATTATCTTGTGATGTTTTGTATCTGCTTATTGTAAGTCGCTTTGGATTAAAAGCGTCTGCTAAATGCCTAAACTGTAAACTGTAAACTGTAACCGATCATTAGCATTCTAGGCCCAACAGAACTGGCAAAGAGATGGTATGCAGCAAGCCATCATTGCTTCAGAATGGTAACAGTCATGACATACCTCAACAAGCTGCCATTGACAAATCTTTCCATTGTCAGATCTGGGAGACACAAAACTCTCCAATAACAGTGTAAAATAAGGACCAGAAGGTGGCAGTGTGACACACAAATGAATTATCCAATTGTCTCTGGGCAGAAAAAGCTGAACACAGAGAAATGTGGTAAGAAGAAAAAACTGAATCAGAGAGAATGAGGTAATTCTTTAAAGGGACAGTCACAGAATATGATCTGCAGAGACAGTGTGAGGTGACAACAATATAGACGTATGTGCGTGTGTGTGTGCGTGTGTGTGTGCGTGCGTGCGCGCATATGGTCGTCGTTGATGTGTGGTACATGCATGTGTTCAGATGTACTGTAGATCAGTGGTTCTCAAAGTGGGGGGTCCAGGGACCCTCAGCTAGGGTTCCAGACAGTAAACATTATGGAGTTGGTACAACTGATGAGAGAGAGAGAGAGAGAGAGAGAGAGAGAGAGAGAGAGAGAGAGAGAGAGAGAGAGAGAGAGAGGCAACTCCTGCAGAATAAAGACAGGGTGGCTGCCGTAGGTCAAGAATCAAACATCTTCTATAAGCCATGGCCTAGGAGGCTCTGCCTTGTTTGCATATGACCTCAGCTCCAACGCCTTAGGCTAAACAGAAACACCATCCATTATGAGGAGTGGTTAACCAGCTCTCTCCCAAATTACAGTGACTCTGGGCTCCCATTTTACTGATTTAGTGGTTGTGTGGTTCCCCCTCTCATGTTACTGACTGTTATAGTCAAATGTACTCACGCAGGCTTTCCTGTCCTTGTAAAGAAAACTCGACACACAGCGTGTTCGCTGTCCATTAGGCTACACGAGCCCCAAACTGGAAAAGTGTGAAGAAACCGCTAAGAAAGCAGCGATTGCCATGCAGATGATGTTCATTAAGTGCTTTAGAACAGAGAGATAGAAAGTTTTCAACATCTGCCAGCTGCACAAAAGCTGGAACACTTTTTATCTCTGTGTCCCTCCCCCCCCCCTTCCCTAAATCATAGTGAAGCTTAATTATATATGAATTGACCATGACACAGCATCATTACCTCTGTGATGAGAAGCCTGGTGAATACATGGCTCAGGCTCCTCTGTCAGGGTTAAATCATAGAGGGAGTCTCTCGTTCTGACTGAGAGACTCATTTGTTCTCCTGGAAGGATCGCAGAGAGTTTAAGCCAGACATTTTCATGTCAAGGACCCTCAAATTGAAATATATTGGGCCACAGACTCCTATTTGAAAAGACATTGCCCCAGGAACTCTCATGAGAGAAGATTTGTCAACATTTATAAAAATCTGCCAACATGTTTCTATATTATAATCTCAACTAATCACATCGCAATGAGTTGTGAATTTATAAACTGTTCCTCAATTTGCTGGGGACCCCCTGGCTGAAACCCCTACACGGATCCCTGGGGGTCCTTGAATCCCACTGTAAGAACCAGTGAGTTTAGGCTATGTTCAGACTGGCTGGCCAAATCGTTTTTTTTTTTTTTTGGCCTTTACAGATTGAAATCAGATTGGTTTTATCAAGTCTGAACAGTGGAAAAAAACACGTAGAAACATTCCTAGGTGATTTGAAATATGATTCAACTCAGATTTCTAAAGGTGTGTCTCAGTCAGGGTGCTCGGACACTGAAGACTGATTTATACTTTTGTCAAACAATGGTGTCGCTCATCGAACAGTTAGTCCAGTAAAAATAAAGCTGAGGTTGGAAAAAATTGTGTTATTTAGTTTTTCAACTGATTCTGACAGGAAATTAGGTCTACTAGCCAGGATAAAAAATCTACCATAATCTGCTCACTGCAAATACCCACAGTGGCCAAATCAAGTTGGGCTCCCATCGACTTTCTATACAGGAGGAAAATACCCAGAAAATAAATCTGCTTTAAGTAGGATGTGAGGGGTCTAACTAGGGGTTTGTCATGATGCTGAATCCATTGCAAGCATTTGTTTTGCACAAAAAACATTCCTTGGCCCCAGAAAACGCCCACAAAACTGATGAAAAGTGATGACTCATCACTTTTCATCACTAAACCATCATTTTCTGGGGCCATTTTTAGCCCAAGGAATGTTTTTTGTGCAAAACAAATGCTTGCAATGGATTCAGCATCATGACAAACCCCTAGTTAGACCCCTCACATCCTACTTAAAGCAGATTTTTTTTCTGGGTATTTTCCTCCTGTATAGAAAGTCGATGGGAGCCCAACTTGATTTGGCCACTGTGGGTATTTGCAGTGAGCAGATTATGGTAGATTTTTTATCCTGGCTAGTAGACCTAATTTCCTGTCAGAATCAGTTGAGAAACTAAATAACACAATTTTTTCCAACCTGAGTGGATTTTTTTCCTAGAATTACTAGACTAAGTAGCTTGACAAATATACCTCAGTGAAAATAGCTCAACAAAATCGCAAATCTACAAGCTCACAACAACACATCCCATTGCAACGACTTGTGAACTTGTAGATCAGCCATTTTTTGTTAGCAAATGACATACAACAGAGCATAAATTAAGCATTACCCACACCTATGTTGTTAAACTGTTTATCGCAGCAACCAACGCACATAATTTAACAATGTCTCAAGACAAACAAATGTGATCCGATCACTTGCAGCAGTGTGGATAGTGATAGTCAGGCCCAAAGATCAGATTTGAGAAACAAATCAGATTCGCCTGCAGTCTGAACAAAGCCATTGTTTGTCTCTGTTTTGCCCTCTCGCTTTCCGTCTCCACCAGCTCCCTATTTAAAGCCGTCTCAGGGTCAAGGGTCCTCACTGTGGCGGGATGGTGATTGATTGGCAGCTGTGCAGAGGTGTCCAGATAACCCTAACCCTAACCCTCAGTCCTAGTTCTGACCCCCCGCTGTTAACCTTGCCAGCACATCCTCTGTCTTCAGCCCATGAACCATCACTCTCCAGCAGTGATGGAAAAAGTAGGCCTACTTGTTTGTTTTACATAAGTAAAAGTACTGCAATAGAAATACTCTGTTACAAGTGAAAGTCCGTTATTCAAAAGTCAAAAGTACAAACGTGTTGGCATCAAAACTTACCTAAAGTACCAAAAGTAAAAGTACTCAATATTCACAATGTCCCATTTCACAAGTTTTCACATGTATAGAATGTATAGTATAGTAGAAGTAAAAGTACTAAAACTTTAAAATAGACTACTCCAGTAAAGTAAAAATACTTACAAATGTGTTAGTTGTAAAGTAACTAAGCACATTTACTCAAGTACTGTACTTCAGTATAACTTTTTGGTACTTTTACTTTAGTTGACTTGAGAGTGTCCATTTATCAATACGTAAATGGACAAGATGTCCATTTACATCTACTCTGCAACATACCAGAGGCAAATATTTACTTTTTACTCTACTACAGTTGTTTGCCAACTTAATTACACGTTGCTTTGCGGAGTTAGATTATTATTACAAAACATATATGAACCTATTAAGTCCTATTTTCTAAATAGCCTATCTACAAGTTCACAGCATGTTGCATTGCAACACGTTGTGACCTTTTAGATCAGCTATATATATTTTTTTTTACCATTGATAAAACTTCAAATGGGACATTCTGCATAATGAGTATTTTTACTTTTGGTAGGCTACTATAAGTATATTTATTTTTAATGCCAATATCTTTGTACTTTTACTCAAGTAATCTATTGAACACGTCAAATTTACTTGCAACAAGAGTATTTCTACACAGGGGCGTCACACCAAATTCTGGGTCCTGGGTACAAGGATTCACTGCGGGCCCCCCATGAATGTTAACTATTGAAAATAGCAGATATACAAGCTCAGAGCTTGTATATCTGCTATTTTTGAAAAATCATGAAAATGTGTGCAAGAAACCTATGTCAAGGACCCCCAAGATGATATGTATTTGGCCACGGACCCCGATCTCAAAATATTTAGTTCCAGGGACACCCCAGAAGCAAAATTTGAGTTAGAAATGTTCGCTTAAAAAATACATATATTCAAAGATTTTCACATATTTTCACAACTTTTCAAAAATAGCAGATCTACAAGCTCGCAGCGCGGCACTCGGTGCCTCGCTGTGAGCTTGTATATCTGCTATTTTTCAATAGATAAAGTTATTAGGGCCCCTCCACCTTGGGCCCTAGTAACTCAGTCCCACTTTCCTACCCCTTGTGACGCCCCTGTTTCTACACTGTGGTATTGCTACTTTTACTTTAGTAAGAGATCTGCGTACTTCTTCCTTGCACGTCTCTCATGCTGCAAGCTCCTCACAGACATCTGTCCCTCTTGTAAAAGTGACCTCTGGCCCCTGCAGGCTAAAGATAAGTTAACCCCTAATGCCATGCCACCAAACCATCCAACACATGTGTCTGTTTTGTCAACACAAGCTCACAGACTTCATAAATTAAAAAAAGACAAACTTTGGCATAACTTTACAGGAGCTTTCTATACGGATTTTCAGGTTTGATTATTTCGTAGTCACATGGCAGTTTATAAAACTGAAATATGTGATTTTTTTTTTTTACTTAAAGGAGTCGTTCACCCCCCAAATTACTTTGTTTCTATTGATTAGTCACACCATGGAGACTTGAGTTCAATAATATATATATATTTTTTTTTTGTATTTGTCGCATTCCTAAGACAAAAACTCTATCATAGTAAATGTACCCCCATTGATTCTGGATGGGGACCAAAATACAAGGCCCTGGATGGGGACCCAAATGCAATTATGTGAGAATCAATGGGGGTAAATTTACTTGACCCTTGACCGTAAAATGTTCCCCCATTGATTCTGACCCAAATCCATCCAGGGCCTTATTTGGGTCCCCATCCAGGCCCATGCATTTGGGTCCCCATCCAGAATCAATGGGGGCAAATCTACTGTAATCATTATATGTACTGTATATTTTTGTCTTAGGAATGCGACAAATATTAAAAAAAATATTATTGAACTCAAGTCTCATGGTGTGACTAATCAATAGGAAAAAAAAGTCGTTTTGGGGGTGAACTACTCCTTCAAGACAAAAAATAATGAGATGAGAAGGATGATAAAAGCAGAAATTGTACATGAATTGTCTAAAACAATAATGGAGTTTAAAAGATCATATTCAATATGACCACTTTCAACCTGGCACCTCTATTCTGGGCATGTCATAGGGGAAATGTTCAGAAACCTTCAAGAAAATGTAACATTTTGAAGAAGAAGAAGAACAAAGGTTAAAAAGCTGATGTACAAGCAGATGGCCTATTTTTGTCGTATGAGAAAGTATGAGTTTAATAAACTAAAGTGTTTTGTTAAAAGTTTAAAGCATATTCTGATAGTAATTGCTATAGAGTGACCGTTCAGTAGCAGGAGTCTCCCCAGCTCTCCAGTTCTTTAACAGAACATTTTCAGGTGGGTTGCAAATGTTCAGCTAAATCAGGAGAGACAAGAGACTACCCATTTTATCACCTTAATGTTTATAACATTCCAGTTCCTAATTTCTGTGTGTCATCACTTCCAAGTTCACTTGTATCCTATCTAAGTTCTCTATCCTGATTGGATAAAACTGCTTAAACTGGTATACAAACCTGAAAATGCATTTTATTTGTTATAAAGAGCTGAAGAGACATGGAGGCTACTGTTACTGAACAAACACTCTATAGCAATAAGTAGCCTACTATGAGAATATAGAGCTATTTAACACTTATTTTAACCAAAGAAGATCGCTTACGCTACCTTGTGAGAAATGGGATGGGTGAATTTAATGTATCTTTTGGTTTTCATTTTGGGAATGTGGAGTTGAGTGGTTTGCCGATTGGATATTTACTGTAGGTTCTGGTGGGGGGAAACCAGGTTCTGAAGGGGGAATCCATGAGGCCCAGTGTAGTTGAGAAATCTCTACACACACTGTGCTTCTTGTGTCTTGAAGGGTGGGTAGTGACAGGGTTTGGAGTGCATCTTGAAAATCAAAACAAGCTTGATTTAGACAGTGAGGTGCATGAAGGGTTTGTCAACGTGCTGTCTTGGTTTAGGAAACATGTCTCTTCGTGTGGAGATGTCCTGGTCTGAAGTGTGGCCGGGTTATGACATTCCCTCTCCCACCCTCCTCCTCCACCCCCAGCACTAATCGAGGGATTTTCCTTCCCACCGTCTCCTGCTTGGAATCCTATTTCCGGATTGTGTCGTTCATTTACTTGGTTTTTCGCAAAGCAGCCGGGAATGAGAGGCCATGGAAAAGCGAGTGTGGCAATGTGGCTATGGTGGTAGGGAGGCCGAGAGAGAGAGAGAGGGAGACCGAGAGAGAGAGAGAGAGAGAGAGAGAGAGAGAGAGAGAGAGAGAGAGAGAGAGAGAGAGAGAGAGAGAGAGTTAGTGATGGAGAGCCATGGAGACTGAGAGTGAGAGAGTTGGATCAAGTCACTAACCGGTAGGGACAAGCCCAAGCTGCAGCCTTTACCGAAATAGCCCAGGCAAGCATCCTTGTGGGGAACATGAATTTGAGCGTGATGGGTGTAATCATACTGAAAGGGGTTAGACACGAAACATAAACTATCCTCATGAGCATGCGATGAGGTCGAGGATTCCTTCGTCACAACTGCTGTGTGTAGTCTACTTCTCTGAGTGTCTGTCTGTCTGACTGTCTGTCTGTCTGTCTGTCTGTCTGTCTGTCTGTCTGTCTGTCTGTCTGTCTGTCTGTCTGCCCACCAGCCTGCCAGTCTCTTTCATTCTCTGTCTCTTCCCGTCTCTTTCTGTCTCACAGATCACCCTATTACGTTACAGCTTCCCAGCATTTACGGCAGACACACAGGCCGTCAGGCGACCTGTTTACCTGGGGACATATCCCGTGTTGACAAAGGCTAACGTTCTCTGACGCACATTGTGAAAGAAAGAGGTGGTCATACAAGCTTAACAAGCCGCTGACCTATAGCCACATAATGCTCTCCATCGTCCAGGGTGCAGCGAGTCAGCGACTCATCAGGTGCAGAGAGGAAGGAATGAACTTCTAGATCAGAGGTGCACAACCATTTTCAGAAATTACTCAGAAATAGAGATCCATATGTCTCATAACACTAGTATTTCTTTATGATAATACATTGACAATACTGGTAAATACATCAAATTTGGGTTGTGACTGAGTTTAGTTGTTAAAAGCTAAAATAAATAAAAAGGGATAAATAATTTGAGTCTCTCAAATAAAAGGCTTAAAAGTACACATAAAGCATGTAACACATACCAATAAATAACACATGTACTGTTTATACAATTCTGTTTAAAAACAGAAACAACTTATCCATTGCAGTATGTTTAAAAGGGAATTAACATTTAACACATAGTCCTTTTTCATTTGATCTAATTGCATTGTATTCTAATATACTGTAAAATATTCTGCAACCCAATAGATATCTTACAGAACTCAAAGTCTGGGTCCCAAACCAGAGATTGTGCACCAATGTGCGGTTCGGGGAACCCCCAAGCTTCCTTGAGGGGGTTCGGGTCCATTTAGTCCCATTTGTACACTCCCAGAGATAAAATAACACTAAGGATTCTATACTGTATACTGGGGTCCCAAAGATCTTATCAAATGGGGGTCTGTGACTGTGACCCCAATGCATATCAGTCCTTGAAATTAAAAAGGTTACACATCGCTGATCTAGATAACATAAAGTGCACTGATCATAGGTTGCATGGGAAAAAGGGGGCATTTTTGCCAAGTTCTCTAACTCTGGGATGATCGCCTTGATGAACGGATTAATGCAAGATCCTCATGCTACCCAAAAAGACATAAAACACTTCTTCCATGAAATGGCTACAGGCATAATGATTACCATAGGTCATGGCGATCAAATAGATACATATAGGTCTGTCCATCATATTCTGAGGTCAATCTGACAGCTTCCATACATTTGCCGTCAGCACTTTTATGATATACTATAATCTCTCAACAGAATGTCTTGCACACAACATTTACACCATAGTGAAAGGGGAAAAGTGGGGTGTGTGTGTGTGTGTGTGTGTGTGGAAAAAGGCAGTTATTTTTGCTTCAGGCAATATGCCAATGGATGCAATCTCTATTTTGGAACATGCTGGATCCGTACAAGATATAATAATGAATGCCATGCAATTGCGCTGTCATAAATCACAGACAATTTCATGCACACAATTGTGAAGGTTAGAGATTTCCACATACAGACAGTACAGGGTAGATCAGTGTGACTAGTTGATTATTTCAATTTATATTTAGCTCAGGGATGTCAGATAAAATGATAGTTTGTTTGTTTTTCATAATCTATTTAGAGTAACCTATAGGGAGATAGGCAGGAGGAGCACCCTACGGTTTCACAAATATTGACTGAGAATGTAATAATTGGACAAAAAGGTTAAGTATAATTACATACCGGTACTAATTTATTATCAAAGTGGTTCTTAAAGTGGGGTCTGGGGACCCACAGGGTCCTTGTGGAGGTTCCAGAGCATCAAAATAACCACTTTACATTGGCTTGTAGATCTGCTATTCTTGGGGGGAAAAAAGAAATATATATAACTAGAAGCAGTGCTCTTCCGAGCACAGGTCTCCACCAGGCCAGGCGTCCTGGTGGCGCTATAACAGGCCAATGTGAAAAGGGTAGCATTTGTTCCTTGACCTAGAGGAAATATGTGTGGCAAATTTCACGGTAATCGCAAACTGCGTTGATGAATTGAGGCATTTTGTTCAAAAACTGGACAATCCTGCAAACTTTGGAAGCCAATATTAGCCAATTAGGTTGGAATATGAAATATCAGACGGATCGGACTTCTTCACATGACATGATTGTTGGAGAAAATCTGATGGAGTTATAGCAAAGAATGTGTTCTACATAAGTTGTCCTCCTGGTGGCGCTATAAAAGGCAAATGTGAAAAATGCAGGGCAAAGGTTTATCCTTAGCCTCTAGGGAGTGCGCATACAAAGTTACCCACTTATCGGTGGAGTTAAAGGTAAAAACACAAGTTGCCCTGTTATAGCGTCACCATGAGGCTGATTTGAGAAATTTGAAGTGGCATTTCTTCCTCGGCCGAGTGGGAACGTGCGCGCCCAATTTCACCAAGATTGCACGCTGTGTTCATGATTTGAGGCATTTTTTTCAAAACGGAGCAATCCTGCAAACTTTGGAAGTCAATTGTAGCCTATCAGGATGGAATATGGAAAATCGGACAGATCCATGTTGATCACATGACTGTAGAGATACTGTCTACCGATTTGTAGGATATGTGGACAAAATCTCTAAGAGTAGTGTACAGAGATGTGTGTCGCAAACATCGGCCTCATGGTGGCGCTAGAACAGGGCCATTTGAAAAATGTGGGGCAGAGGTTCTGAATTGGCATCCAGGGGGTGTGTGTGCAAAGTTTCACCGTGACCAAGCCAACGGCGCCGGAGATTAGCTGGTAACAAACTGGAAGGACGCACACGCGCACGCACGCACGCATGGACGGACGGACGGACAGAGGCGAAAACATACTCTCCCCCATGCCTTCGGCTGGTGGAGACAATAATCTTTCTGAAATATTTTGACAAGGCAAATCGTGTGTGGGGGTCCCTACTCCCTAGCAGAACATATTTTCAAATGCATATTAATTTGGAGGTCCATGAAGTGAAAAGGTTTGAGGACCATTGTCCTAACCTATGAAGGCCAAGTTAATACAACAAACTAAAGCTCACGTCATGTTGCAGATAATGCTCTCCAGACTGCTCAAGGTTGAATCAAGAATCTCTTGATTGAACCTTGGCGGGTTTAGTTAGCATCATTATCTGCATCATGACGTCAGCTTTACTTTGGTGTATTAAGGCCATGGGTTGATGGACAGTAACAAAGTACATTTATTTGAGTACTGTACTTAAATGCATTTATTGAGTATCTGTACTTTACTTAATGAGTATCTTTAGGACTTACTACATTTCAAAGACAAATTGTATACAGTATGTATGTATATGCAACCACAAATGCCCCAGTTCGAATATGGTGAATAATAGCTGGTCTACAACCTCACAATTTGTCACATTGTAAGCTTGTAGATGGGTTTAATTCTTTTTACAATTATTGATATTTTGGAGAATTTTCTGGGAAAATGATAAAAAATGTAAATTCAGCAACGCATTTATATTAAAAAGAGAATGTATGTTGTAATTAATTTGTACATTTGAATACTTAAGTATTTTTCAAAAGCAAGTACTCCAGCATTTTAACTCAAGTACAAATTTGAAAGAGAACTTTCACTTGCAGTTGAGCCATAATTTGACCAGGAGTATCTATATTTTGATTCAAGTACTGGGTTTGAGTACACTGGGCTTATAAGTGGCACATGGAAGTCTGATAATAAATTAGTATGTAATTAGTATGTGATTACATAATAGATCCTATACGAACTGCCTTGGGTTCCCCTAACCGCTCAGGATTGTCTTCACACAGGTCACCGAAGCCGCCATTGTTTGTGCTGGAGTTGTGTAATCCTAGATTCCTTTTGTGAGATCCTCTTATTGTTATGGCAGCTCGCTGGCTGCCTCACACATGCTGGACTAACTTCCTTAAGACCTCTGTAAGCAAATACCACTTATAGTATTTGCGTGTGTGTGCATGTGTGGCTGAGGGTGTGTGTGCGGGAGGGGCAGGGGGGGCGCGGGGGGTAGCGTGAGTGGTTTATTTTGTCAGCAAAATGTCAATCTGTCTTTGCAAGGTTATCCCACAGGATCTGCCTAAATGCACAGGGCTTGGTCCTCCATCTGGATGGCAGTTGAGAAGTCCCCTCCCCAAAAAGCCCATCACACCACCCACCACTCTAATGTCTCCCTCCTCCCACAGGCCGGAAACCTTGTATGTCCAAAACTGTTACTTTCCAGTAAATGGGGGGAGAGAAAGAACCTAACCCTTAAATGTGTTTTAAGCGTATGTGAGCTATGTGTTACCTGTGACCTGTGGCAATAACCACAATCTGTGCAAGTGTGGTTACTATCTGAGATCAAAGGTAATATTCAGCTGGTATGAGTTTGAACAGCCTATCAAAGGTCCGTACTGTCAATGACAACAACATAGCACGGACCAATCAAAGGCCGTGAACGGTGCAAATTGTTGAACGCGTTCTGAAACTGACGAACCAATCGTAATCCTCTGTGTCTGTTCTGTTTGCTTAGCACATGACATCATGATCAGAACAGCTTTTGATTGGTCCGTGCTAAAACATGTTTCACTTCATGTTTCACTTCATGTGTTAACATGAAGTGAAACATAGGAGCGGTTTGCACTGCTCAAAAAACATCAAAAGTTGAAATATGGAGATACAAGGTTTCTGGCCGACAGCGAGGATATGAAAGGACTTAAGGCAGCTTTCCATTCTGTCTTTTACTGTTGAATCTCTGGATCAGTGTGTAATCCACAGTGGACAGAACAACACATGTACAGTATTTCAGTTGCGCCTCATTAGTCGCCCGTTTGACTCCCTAATAACTCTTCTCTAGTGCGATGGCTTTTATTGGGGAGGAGATTGCATGAGAATTTGGCGCATGAGAGTTAGAGAGCCACAGTCTCATTATGTGCCTGCCTATACAGTGCACATGCGTGCATGTGCACACAGATGTATGTGCACATGGCTGCAGATGCACACGTATACTGTATAACATGCACGCTCACACTCACACTCACACACTGGCACGCATGCTTGCACACTCTCACTCTTTCTCTCTCTCTCTCTCTCTCTCACACACACACACACACACACACACACACACACACACACACACACACACACACACACACACACACACACACACACACACACACACACACACACGCACGCACCCACACCCACACACACAGGCTAGGAAGTCTGCCAAGCAACCACCCAAGGTCCTCTAAAAGTCCATAAAGACGGATCCGTATCCTATCCAAACTGCCTTGGGTTCCCCTAAGCCATTCAGCGTGTGCAAATGAAAGATGTTTCTTGGAACAGCGCGAGCCTCTAGGCAGAGCAGAACCGACCCAAGCACACAGACACACACACAGCAGCCCTCTGGACAAGTTTGGCACCAGCGCCGGCAACTGTGGGCCAAAACTCATGTTGCGTGCTAAGTCTTTCCCTCCCCCCATCCCCTCATGCTATCCCGCTCTGCAATTATGTGCAGCGCTCCCACCCAAACATGCAAGAATAGGCCTTCTCAGTCAACAGACAAACCGTGTCATTCTGTCCTCAAACCATGACATCATGACCATTTGACTTCAGCGTGAAATTCAAGCTTAATTTAACTTTGTCAGGGGAAAAACGGGTGCGTGTCACACTCGCACGGTGATTTGATGGCGTGAAACGGTAACCTTATACAACTCAGAGGTGGCAGAAAAGCCACATTTATCCTTTCGACTGTCATAATCACGAAAGAAGAAAAAAGTCACATGCTGGACTGACTCATATCTGTGCTGTAAGAAAAGTAGAGAAAAACAGTGTAATTGGAGCTGTGCCTGTTGAGAAGAATGCCTCGGACCCTCGGTTCCTGGAAGTTTCAAAGGTGGTGGTGATGGTGGTGGTGGTGGTGGAGTGGGGTGTGTGGGGGTGAAGGGGGGGGGGGGGGGGGGTATTGAGATGCATCTATCAAACTGCTGACAGCTATTGTGCGGAGCACACCTCATTTTCAAAATCTGCCTCGCAACAGAGTGCTCTTCCCCGTCCTCACAGCTCTGGGAGGGGTACTTAATAGAGTGTGTGTGTGCGCGTGTGTGTGTGTGTGTGTGTGTGTGTGTGTGTGTGTGTGTGTGTGTGTGTGTGTGTGTGTGTGTGTGTGTGTGTGTGTGTGTGTGTGTGCATTAACACACACACACACACACACACACACACACACACACACACACACACACACACACACACACACACACACACACACACACACGCCCCCTGTCCATACATGTCTGCCTTTGTCCACACAGATGTACTGTACATATACAATACACATATGCATATACCGGTACATACTACAAAATGAGACAGAACCAAACGTATGCCAGGCACCTCGGCCATGCCTGGCCCGGCCGTCCCCTGCTGAACAAAGCCTGGTGGGTTTCTCCCACACACTCATAAATAAGTGCACACAGTCTCTGCCCTGGCCAGGGGGGAGAAAGCAGAGAGAAAAGGCTCATTTAGGGAAGCTACACTCCTCTCATGCCTTCCAACTGACCTTTTCAAAGGGTCAGTCAGTCCCAACCGCCCCACACCACCACCCCCCCACCCTTCACCACCCACCCACCCTCCCTCTCGCTTTCTCTCTCTCTGTTTCCCAACACTAATCTGAATAAGGGTGCAACAATTTTTATTTATTCTTTTCAAACAAACGATAATTTAATAATCAACAACGTGACGTGTTGTGGGCTTGTAGATCTACTATTTTCAGTTTTTCAAAATGTTGTCACAACTCCGTTTTGTGACAATCGATTCATATACCTGCATTGCACGTTGTGGGCTTGTATGTGCTATTTTCAGTTTTTCCACGATGTATAAATAATGTATAAAGTAGGACTTAAGTGATTAATCAATGTGTTGCTACATAACATATATATGCATACAGTAGATATGTATATATACTATTTTTAACATGGTTATTGATTATTCAATAAACCGAAAAGTTAATTGACAGAATAATCACTTGGGACACAATGGCTATTGCAGCTGTAAATGCGTCTCATCCCCGCACAGGGAGAAGCCACTTAGCACAGCTCTGGGTCTCAGTGTAGAGGAGGTTTTAGCACAGCTCTGGGTCAGTGTAGAGGAGGTTTTAGCACAGCTCTGGGTCAATGTAGAGGAGGTTTTAGCACAGCTCTGGGCAGGGGCGTCGGGTCCTTAGTTACTAGGGCCCAAGGTGGAGGGGCCTTAATTATTTTATTCAAGATTCAAACTAATTATCAGATTGGAACTAATTATTTTTGAGATGGGGTTCCGTGGCCAGATACATATCATTTTGGGGGGGGGGGTCCTTCACATGAAAAGGTTTGAGCACCACTGACATAGAAACATGGGTTTCTAAAAAAAAACCTTTGAAATATTCAAAGGCTTGCACGCACTTTCTTGATTTTTCAAAAATAGCAGATCTACAAGCTCACAGCGCTGTGAACTTGTAGATCTGCTATTTTTCAATAGTTAAAGCACAAAATAATGCGTAATAATGCATTCCCAGTCTAAATGGGTTAAACCCCGTCCCCCTATGAAGAACATTCATGGGGGTCCCGCAGTGAATCCTTGGAGTGCATCTCTCCACTCCGACATGTCTCCTTTCCGACATGTCTCCATTCCGACACTAACCCTATCTCTAACCCTAACCCTAAACCTTAGGCCCATGGGAGTGTCGCCACTCCAACAATAAGAAGTCAATTTCGGAGTGGCGACATGTCGGAATGGAGAGAGCCTCCCGAATCCTTGTACCCATGCAGGGCCCAGAATTTGGAGCGACACCCCTGGCTCTGGGTCAGTGTAGAGGAGGTTTTAGGACCTGTAGGAGAGACACATGTAGAGGAGGTTTTAGGACATGAAGGAGAGACACATGTAGAGGAGGTTTTAGGACCTGAAGGAGAGACACATGTAGAGGAGGTTTTAGGACATGAAGGAGAGACACATGTAGAGGAGGTTTTAGGACATGAAGGAGAGACACATGTAGAGGAGGTTTTAGGACATGAAGGAGAGACACATGTAGAGGAGGTTTTAGGACCTGAAGGAGAGACACATGTAGAGGAGGTTTTAGGACCTGAAGGAGAGACACATGTAGAGGAGGTTTTAGGACCTGAAGGAGAGACACATGTAGAGGAGGTTTTAGGACATGAAGGAGAGACACATGTAGAGGAGGTTTTAGGACATGAAGGAGAGACACATGTAGAGGAGGTTTTAGGACATGAAGGAGAGACACATGTAGAGGAGGTTTTAGGACCTGAAGGAGAGACACATGTAGAGGAGGTTTTAGGACCTGAAGGAGAGACACATGTAGAGGAGGTTTTAGGACCTGAAGGAGAGACACGGAGCCTCGCATGTTTCCCCGGAGCGTGTGAGATGGCAGCCAGGGTCAGAGGTGAAGGTCACAACATGGGAGGAGGGGCATAAATCCTGTAGCATGGCCCACAAAGGCCGCTATCCCGGCTGACAATGGTGCCATTGTGGGATACGGGTTGCCTAGTGTGTCCTGGAGCTGTGCCTAATAGAGTTATAGTGCTGATGTGATAGCCGCGGAGCAACGCACACAGCATTGTGCCTTTATATTGTGGACGGGCAAGAAGGGGTCTTGGCTTCTCCGCGTGAAAGCCTGGGATTGTGTGTGTGTGTGTGTGTGTGTGTGTGTGTGTGTGTGTGTGTGTGTGTGTGTGTGTGTGTGTGTGTGTGTGTGTGTGTGCGTGCGTGCGTGCGTGCGTGCGTGCGTGCGTGCGTGCGTGCGTGCGTGCGTGCGTGCGTGCGTGTGTGCGTGTGTGTGTGTGTGTGTGTGTGTGGAGATGTGCCTGTTGATCCACGTTGTCATGGGCATCTACTATATCAGTGGTTCTCAAACATGTTCATGTTGTGGATGACAAATGACAAATGTATTAGCCCGCAGACTACCATCTGCCAGGGGCCCTCGTAAAATGCATTTTCAAAGTTAAAAAAATAGTAGATATTTAAACACATCAGTTGCAACACATTGTGAGCTTGCAGATGAACTAATTTATAATAGACAAAGTATAAACTTAAGTGGTCAAACTGTTTTAATAGTGGTTGAACTGTGACTCATTTAGCTGGAGACCCCTTATTTTGGGGGTGACGGCCTGAAAAGGTTGAGAACCACTGGTGTAGAGGGATAAAAGAGAGTACCAAGTACAGTTGCAAATCAGGTCTGTTCCCCTGAGAATAAGAGGGTTTATAAGAGGTTGAATGCACTGAACTGGGAGCCCTGGAGCCTTTGCTCCGTGCCTCACATGACTCCTCTCTGCAAAATACCCACAGTGCACCACCAGTTACATCACACAGTATCAGCTGATTCCGATGTGCAGGTTGGCTGCGTGATTTCAACATGAGTGCGTTCACTCTTTTCCATAATGTAAGCCTATTTGCAGTGGTGGAAAAAGTACTCAAATTCATTACTTATTAGTACTCTGTTACAAGTAAAAGTCCAGAATTCAAAATGTACTTGAATAAAAGTATGAAAGTATTGGCATCAAAAAGTACTTAAAGTAACAAAAGTAAAAGTATTAAATGAAAAAGCTCACAACGAATCGCATCGCGACGCTTTGTGAGCTTGTAGATTGGCTATTTTCAAATATCCTAGGTATATAATAGGGCTAATGTGGTTAATGGATGTTTTATAATATTATAATGTATACCTGCAAAGTAACTAGTATCTAAAGTTTTCAAATAAATGTAGTGGAGTAAAAGTACAATATTTGGAACCGAGATGTAGTGGAGTAGAAGTAAAAGTATTGGAAATTGGAAATACCCAAGTAAAGAACAAATATCTCAAAATTGTACTTAAAGGGGCACTCCACCACTTTTCAACCTATCTTCATATAATAGGTCCTCACTAATGTTCATGATAAAATATCAAAAACAAATTCTACTCAGTTTGGGTCTCATAGGAGAGCTGTGGGTGGGTCAAATCCTTCCTACCGGTGACATCATCAATGGGAAATGCAAGCTAATAGAAACTGCAGGCTTTCTATTCCTGAAAAAGTTGCAATGTTAAAGTGGAAGCCATTGTTCTCGTGATAATAAAAATCTTTTTTTTCCCAAAGATATTATTGACATTTTCTTTGTCAAACGATGATGTCACCGGTAGGAAGGATTTGACAGCTCTCCTATGAGACCCAGACTGAATAGAATTTTTTTTTTATATTTTATCATGAACATTAGTGAGGACCTATTATATGAAGACAGGTTGAAAAGTGGTGAACTACTCCTTTAAGTAGCCTAAATGTACTTAGTTACTTTACACCACTGCCTATTTGGTCGCACCACCAGCGAGAAGAACTATTAGCTCTCTCTACGTTAATCCTCATGTTATTATTAAAAGTGAGCACATGAATATTCACTTGTGACTTGTTTCCATTTATGAGGGTTAGGGGAGGATAATTTGATGTTCAAATTAAAGATAAATCACAAAAGTGCTAACCCTGAATGTGTGTATCTCATGTGTATACTGCTTATACTGAATATATATATATACCGTATAAATAATATCTCCAGCTTTACTGAGCAGAGAGCAGGGCAGGCCCCTATAGAGAAACAGAGGCCATTGACACCACGGATCATCCCCTTCAGCACAACTTAAGACACTCGTCTGGTAAATGTTATGAGGGCAGCATGCCACGACTGCCTCACTTGTCACCCCTGTAAATTAGATTAGGCTCCGGCTGGATGGGGTGACACACGATGAGTGCTGGACTGGGCATGGCTGGCTCGGGGTGAGGCGGGTTGGAGGTGGGGGTGCCGAGTGATAACCCGAGACAGAGAGACAGGGGTATAGGTAACCAAGTATATCGTTGTTGTCGGATGGAAACCTTGTATGTCCAAAACCGTTTTATTGTTTTCATTTAAAAAATATATTTTAAACAAGTGAAAATAGCCGATCTACAAGCACACATGCGAGGCGGTGTGTGCTTGTAGATCTGCTATTTTCACTAGTTTTGTGCGAAAGTCTTTTGCGATGAAGCAGGGCTTTACTTTACGGAAAAAACGCCCCTAGCTAAATGATTGATATAGTGAGAACCAAATGGAGCACTTATGGGTCTGTAACTCTGAGAGTGTACAAATGAGACTAAATGGACCTTACGGGTGGATTTGGTTCCATTTGTACACTCTCAGAGTTAAAATATCACTGAGAACCACGGGACTGAGGCAAGCAGAGAAAGTGGAGCATTTGCGTGAAGGATATGTTGCTTTTGCTGATGTCTATAGTTACAGTAGCCTCCAATTTGACATTCCCTCCACCAAACATCGGTTTTCCGCTTTCTCCCTCTTTTTGGCTCCTCTGTGACCTCCTTAAAAGAACAAGCTATGTTTCCCAGGGCCCAGCTATTTGAAGCTCATAGTTTTGGTCATCCAAGGTTCTCTGTTCCAACTCAGGGCCGTTCAGACGCTGTCCCCACTTACATATCCACAATAGCAGGGTCCTGGGGGCCAGACCATAGCCGTCCTACACTCTGCCCGCAGTCGAGTTGCCTCTGGCAGGACCGTTGCATGCTTTGTGTGCTGGTTCTGGCCACCGATCAGGGAAACCCCACAGTCTGTCTATGGTGAATGCTGGGTTCCCTGCCAAGACCATTATGCATCTCTTCAATGGCTGCGAATAGCAGCATGCTGCACTACAGCACATTTGAGAGACGTGAGTCTCCACTCTCCAACATACCCCCCCCCCCCCAACATCCCCGGGCCTTAAAATGCAAGACCATGATGACACAGACACCAACGTTTAGTTGCCAAAGTCACCTAATCTATGCCACGATTTCACTGTGTATGTCGTTTTCTAATCAAATAACTTCTTTCAAAAACAAAAATGGGTAACACTGCACAGGAAGAAGTAGAGCACCGCCAAGTTGATAAATGCCATTCCTTCACAAGAAAGCCTGAGCAAACACTAGAACGAAACTTCAGGAGGAGATTTGTTTTTCCTCAGGATAAAATATTGATTGTCAATATATAGATCAACTGTATATAGACCCACTTCCTATTTTTTTAAATGTTTGCAAACAGTCAGTCTACAAGCTCTTTGTGAGTGTGACTATTTTTGCCAAAATGTTCTACCATTTGTTTTTATGTTTTGGATATTGGCATGTCCCAAAATAGGTTGAATTTTTATCTTGTATCTTAATTCTGAAAGGTTTTCAATTTAATCACCCGCTTTAATTGGCAAATGTGTCTATTTTAACAAGTAGGCCTACTAGACTTCACATGGAATAGTGACACTGACATATTTGAACCCGCTCAACTTATCTTGACACACTAATCCATAGTGTAAACATTACCTACTTTTAGCTGAGAGCAACATGCCCGCGGATTTGAAATGTATATACGCCCCAATTTTCACTGCCAACATGCAGTGCAGCAACGTAGGCGTGCAACAGTTAATTTAATCTATTATACAAAATAATTGACAATCAAGATACAATAACCAAGTAATCAATCCCTAAAGTCATTTGCAGGAGAAAAGCTTTAAAAAGTTACAAGAAAATGCTAAGGTAGCCAATCTACAAGCTCACAATGCATTGCGTTATATTTTTGCCAGGACACCGTTGTATGTCTAAGTATTTAATAACGCTTACATGTTTAATCACGGTGAGCTTGTGGATCTGCTATTTTGGGCGAATGTTCCCCCCAGGGGTTCAAGTGGTTAAGCCAATAACAGCATGTCTGTTCATCATATAGTACATGTCTGGAGACCTCCAGGGGTCCTTGAAGGGGTTCCAAGGGGGTCCCCAGCAAATGAGGAACAGTTTAACCTTTTAACTTTACTTCACCCATATTCAACCTTATCTTCATATAATTGGTCCTTACTAATGCTCATTTTAAGATGACACAATTTCCGTCTACTTACTCTGCATCTCATTGGTGGGCTCCCTACCAATGACATCGTCGATGGGATTCCAAACAGGTAGAAACTATAGCCTTTCTCTCCCTGGAAAGTAATAGTCCAGTCATTATATGAAAAAACCTCAAACAAATTGCAATAGTAGCAAACTCAACTGATTTTGTATCCTCATTATGTCCTTAGTGAGGGAAAAAAAGTCCCAAGGAATCGCATCGGGGCAAAGTTTTGAAAACTACCTACCTACCTTCACTTACTATACACTACAATATAAAGGAAAAAATTACTGAAAAAAAATCTGCTTTAAGTGGGATGTGAGGGGTCAAACTAGGGGTTTTTAATTATTCTGAATCCATTGCAAGCATTTGTTTTGCATGAAAAACATTCCTTGGGCTAAAAACGGACCCCAAAAGACTGTGAAAATTGATGACTCATCACTAAACCATCGTTTTGAGTGGCCATTTCTTGCCCAAGGAATGTTTTTCGTGCAAAACAAATGATTGCAATGGATTCAGAATAATTAAAACCCCCTAGTTTGACCCCTCATATCCCACTTAAAGCAGATTTTTTTCCAGTCATTTTTTCCTTTATATTGTAGTGTATAGCAAGTGAAGGTAGGTAGGTCGTTTTCAAAACTTTGCCCTGGTGGGATTCCTTGGGACTTTTTTTCCCCTCACTAAGGACATATTGAGGATACAAAATCAGTTGAGTTTGCTACTATTGAAATTTGTTTGAGGTTTAGCCTAATTTTAGCCTAAAATGACTGGACTATAAGCATTCTGAAATAAAAGCCATTGCTCTTGCATTAATAATAATACATCTTAATCTTAATTAATAATCATTTTTTTAATTATCGAACCTGCCTACCGAAAATATCACTGGTAGGCAGCTTTCTGAACTGTCCACGACCCTCATCTGAGATACTGACGCAACTGGCACCAGTTCATTAGCGAGGACCAATTATACGAAGATAGGGGTGAAGTGCTCATTTAATCGAAAACATACTTAGTCTGTAGAATAATCGCTAGGTAAATAATCGATCGTTGCAGCAGCCCTACAGCAGAGTGTTCTTCTTGCAGTGGATATTGGGATGAGTCACGTCAGCTACTGTAGCAGGCAGCTGGTGGGCTTGCAGTATCAGGCCATCCCATTAATCCCACGATTAGCCTTCGCTGATCCCATCAGGGCTGCCTCGATCTTGGGAGCAGAGCCTAAAGGTTTATCCTGCCAGTCAACCCTCTCACACCCTGACCATCACATGCATGCACGCGCGCACGCACACGCGCGCACACACACACACACACACACACACGCACACACACACACGCACACGCACACGTACACGTACACGCACACGCACACGCACACGCACACATTATAACCCCAAACACGCTCAGACACACATGCATGCGCAAATAATGGTGTAGTCCAGGGGTCTTCAACAGGGGGTCCGGGACCCCTAGGGGGTTCTCAGAGTTACTACAGCGGGGCTGCCAAATCTTTGTGTGATAGGATCATGTTTTTTACATTAACCATTTGAACCCTAGCATAGCATCCCGTGGAACATTAGCCAAAAATAGCAGATCTACAAGCTTACAACGCCTCGTGCTGCGAGGCGTTGTAAGAGCTTGTAGATCAGCTATTTTTGGCAGAGGTTTGTAGAGGGAAAAGAAGAGCAGACTAAGTATTTGACGGTTCAAGTGGTTAAATGTCTGAAAATACACTTTACTCCAACATGATGACAGTGCTGTCAAACTGTTTAAGAAGCTGTCTAAGAAATCTATGAACATAAGACAATTGTATACTATATGTAGTGGGGGTCCCTGCTTCATCTCTCTCTCTCTCTCTCTCAGCTAAGGGATCCTTGGTCTGAAAACATTGAAGACCCCTGGTGTAGTCAATGTTATAATGTAACTAGTGGCTGGAAATGGGCTCCCTTCTCTCCAATTGAGAAATCTATTGAGAAACCTAGAAACGTCAATAATTTAAAGCAGATGGCGCACTGCCATGACACTGCCATCTTTTATTGTAGTTTGGTCATTGTTGTATACATTTCTCCTTTGGTAGAGAGGTACAACTCTGAGACTGAGGCCCTTGCACACTGCACATCACAACAAAAGGCACCTTTATTTTAGTCAGGATTCAGGAACACTCACGTCAATGTAGATCTAACCATTATTGCATAAATGGAATACAGTTAATCTTGGCTTTAAGGGCTCTGCGTTCGCAATGGTGGCCAATTTTGTACATGCATGCTTGCTAAGCAAAATCAGGGAACGCTAAGCAAGACCCCCATAGGGATACAATAGCAGAACAATAGCAATACATTGACGCATAACTTAAATCAACAGACATAATCACACAAGTATTTGAGCTTATAGCCAGACTGATTAAAGGTGGAGGCTGGGGTGGAGGAGGAAGCTGGCAGCGTGTATAACCAAGCATAGGTAGAGAAAGCGAGACGTATTTAAAGGAGCCTTCCCTACTGAACGAGAGCTTTGATTGGAGGATGACAGTGTGACGTAATGACCAGCAGATATGTGAAAGAGGAATAGGAAAAGAGCTGACTGACAACTGACTACAGCTGGGCGGGGCTAGACTCTTGTGTCCTGAACTAACGCTGAAGCATTCGTACTGTATAGTGATTCTCAACCTTTTCCTCCAGCGTGATATGCATTAGGTGACAGAGCCCCATTTGATAGGATTTTATCTCTGGGACCCCAATCAACCCCTACGGGTCCATTTGGGTCCATTTGTGTACTCTCAGAATTACAGACCCATAAGGGTCCATTTGGTTCCTATCAATCATTTACCCGAGGACCCCCTGGGATACCCGTAAGGACCCTTGGAGGTTTCCTCCTCACATTGCAAACCAGTACTAAAAATCACACCCAGTGTGAAGTAAGCAGTGCTTTTTTTTTCTTTTCATTAAGCGTTGCACGAAGCTTGGCCAATGCCAAGCTCTGCCGGACGGACACACATACAGACAAAGCCAGATCTGGGAGCGGTTAGCACTACGTAATTTCAACTCAGTCGCGCAGCACCCACACTTAAAGAGTCCTGACGCCGTTGTGTTGGCAGAGGGTGGTGGCAGTGAACAGTGTCCCAGGGGTCAAACCGAGAGGTCAAGGGGGCACATTCTGTGCACTTACTGACACCATGGGGGATGGGCAGCAGCCAGTTGACATTCCCTGACAGGCTGGAAGGCTTCTGCGAGCAGGAGCCCATGAAAAGCACAGGGGCTCGCTCACACGCACGCACTCGCGAAGACGAACATAAGTGCATTTGTCGGCATGTGTTCGAGTGCATGTCGCACGCACACACACGCGCACGGCACGTACACACACATGCACACGTCAGACACACACACACACACACACACACACACACACACACACACACACACACACACACACACACACACACACACACACACACGTTGCATAACAGTTACTTAGACTTGCATTTAAGTTACACACCTGTCTCGTGCTCAGGCCACCACTTCCATGCCATTTGTCCCTCCCTTGGTGGAGTTCCACAAGTTGGTGGTCATCTGCCGAAGAGATGAAGAACTTTTGTTCTAGGAGAAAGAGAGTCACACTTCAACACTGAATAATATGACAAAATGGTTTCAGCCTTCATCAGTCTCCCAAACCCACAGAATTGCTGGTTCATTACGTCTGATAGTAGATACGAAAGGAAGTTGAGGGCTGAGAGGAGGACATGCAACTTTAGGTCCAGACAAAATTGAACCAGAGGCCTTGTGAATCACAAGCAGGGGTGTCGCACCAAATTCTGGGCCCTGGGTACAAGGATTCACTGCGGGCCCCCCATGAATGTTCTTCATATAGGGGAGGGGGTTTAACCCATTTAGACTGGGAACGCATTACAGCGCGGCACCGAGTGCGCTTGTAGATCTGCTATTTTTTTTTAATCATGAAGATTTGTGCAAGTCTTTGAATATTTCAAATCCTTCAAATCCTATGTTTCTATGTCAGTGGTGCTCAAATGTTTTCATGTCAAGGACCCCCAAAATGATATGTATTTGGCCACGGACCCCCATCTCAAAATATTTAGTTCCAGAGACCCCCCCAGAAGCAAAATTTACAAATGTTCGCTTAAATAATTATAATTAAGGCCCCCTCCAACTTGGGCCCTAGTTGCTCAGTCCCACTCCCCCCCCCCCCCCCCCCCCCCCCCCCCCGTGTGATGCTCCATTGCCCCTGGTCCTCCTCTCAGCACCCAACTTCCAGTGATTATGCGGTTGATGATGTCTGGTGGTTTTTACAGTCTATGGTAAGGTATTGGTGTGCCCCATTTTGTTTCTCCTACAATGCTAGACTCAAACAAGTCAAATGCTTCACTCACCTAGAGCATGTGGTTCACACTAGGGTTTTCCGATTAATCGATTGCTCACCAATAGAGAGAGAGAGTGTGTGTGTGTGTGTGTGTGTGTGTGTGTGTGTGTGTGTGTGTGTGTGTGTGTGTGTGTGTGTGTGTGTGTGTGTGTGTGTATGCGCCTGGCCTGGCCTGGCCTGGCCTGGCCTGAACATTTGTGTGTGAGTGTGCCTGGCCTATCCTGAACAACAGCGCCCCTCCCTTAACATGTGTGGTCATAAAAGGTCCTGCAGGCTACATACAGACACGCATACAGACAGACATACCCACACACACCGCCACGTATAGGAGCGTTGTGACCACCGCTCAAAAATAAGAAATCGTAAAATCAATTTTCACTTTAATTAGGGTAATTCTTACTCATTGGAGCCTTGCACGGGGCAAAAAGTGCACAGCCCGGTCCTCCTAAAGCAGGACGACAAGGTACGACACCAAATTAATACTACTTTATCTCTGATGTGTAATTTCTTTGATGCACGTGCAGCGCACGTCAGACTGGGCAGGGCTCACCACATTAGATTTTGCTATTTGGCTATATAAAAACTTTAAAAAATAAAACAATAAAAAAAAAAAATCATGTCCTTGCATTTTGAAACAATGTATTATTCTTTTACCAAAAAATCGAAATCGGAATGGAAAATCGACTTTTCTGAGAAATAAATCGAGATTTAATTTTTAGGCCACATCGAACAACCCTAGTTCACACACTTTTCAGGTCGAGACGAAAGAGAGATTAGACGTTTGCCTGTGACCCTGAGACAACCACAATGCTAATCAGTGGCCGGCATGGTAAGTACAGTACAGTAGAGTACAGTACAGTATATTTTTAGACATTACGTTGGCCCATTTTCTATGTACTGTATATTCTGCACATATTGTAAATCAGGTTCTATTAGAATATAGACACAACATCCTTGAACATACTGTATGTACAGTACGAAGGATTGAACCTTGACCTCCCAGTCTCAGGGACGAACACTCTAACCACAAGGCCACAGAGCTACTAGATTACTTACTCATCCTTCTACTGCAGTGATTCTCAAACTTGGGGTCGGGACCCCAAGTGGGGTCCCCAGATGATTAGCTTTTTTTTTTCTCACTCAACGGTAAACAAAACCAACACACAGTATAAGTGTATACACATACAGGGTATCTGCACATTTATAAAGTGACAATTTAAGGACTTTCAAGACCGTTTTAATACCAAACTGGCAAATATTACGGTAAGTAAGCAAGAGGCAAACATTGTGAAAATAGCCGATCTACATGCTCACAACGCCTCGCAGTGCGAGGCGTTGTGAGCATGTAGATCTGCTATTTTCACAACATTTATCTGTGGAACCGAGTCACATTAATTGTAATACCTACAATTCCAAGTGCTCGTCAGGGTGGGGGTCCCCAGTTCAAATATGTTTATTTTGGGGGTCACGGCCTAAAAAGGTTTGAGAACCCCTGTTCTACTACATGAATGTACAGTACTCTGTACACCTTTGGTCGCTAATTTATTTATTTTATTTTCATTAAATTCAAATTAATTCAATAGTTAATTCATACATTGTTTTCTTTTTCTCTGTATATCCTAGTCTGCATATTTCCTAAGACAATAATTTAAAAAAAGAAAAAGTACCCTGACGGTTTCCCCATCCACTTCCATTCATTTGAGTTGAGTCCCCAACCAGGGCCATGAATCCGGGTCCCCATCCGGAATCAATGGGGGTACATTTACTTTAATCACATTTTGTCTTAGGAATGCGACAAATACAATTATATATTATTATAATGGCATGAGTAATCAATAGAAAAAAGTCATTTTGGGGGTGAACTACTCCTTTAAGGGTCTAATGATTGTGTTAAGGATGCAAAAACATGTATTAAAACCACAACGTAATTCACAACAATGACTCAAAAGTAGTCCAATTACAAGGTGCATACAGGAGCAAAAGAAAACGCAGCAGTTACGTCCCATTTCTAGACAAAGACAGAATAGAGATGGAAGATACACTGTCTACACACCACCATCACAAGTAGAACTACAGACTGAACGATCTTGATGTGTCAAAGACTTAACGTGCAATATGTTGCTGAAAATGGGCAGAGTTAAGCCCTGTATCTTACTGTGTCGTCACACTTCTATAAGTCCATACATATCAACCTTGATGTTTGAGATGTCTGAGATATACAAGCTCACAGCGCGGCACAGATAAAATGTGCCGCGCTGTGATAAAATGTGCATGGGCAAGTCTTTAAATATATTGACCCGATTCTATAAATGCTCTAAGTCCATGTCAATGGACCCCCAAAATTACATGTATTTGGCCGCGGACCCCGATCTCAAAATATGTTGTTACAGGGACCCCAGAAGCAGAGATTTGAGTTACAAAAGTTTGCTTTGAAAAATATATATTCAAAGTTTTCTTTTTTTTTTATTTTATTGCAGATCTACAAGCTCGCAGCACGGCACTCTGTGAGCTTGTATGCTATTTTTCAGTAGCTAAAGTATAAAATAATTCTAGGTCTTAATGGGTGAAAAGATGTTTGGAAGAGTGTGCGTGCCAGCACTGGTCTCAGTCTCCTGCCATGTCATGCTCTGTTGAGACTGCCACTTCAGACAGTTCCTTGGGCCCTGGGTGGACAGAGCGAAGAGTCATACTGATGGGAAAAAGAAATGCTGGAGGCAATTACATCCCTGCCTCTCTGTCCACGGGTCAAAGGGGGGGACAGGCCATAAACGCCTGGACACCAACAGAGAGGGACCTCTGACCATGCAGGCCTTGTTTCACTCTCCCCGCATGCAGACCAACCTCAGCTGGAGGAAGGGGCCCTGGCTGTTTAAACTGCAACACAATGCAGTTCTGTGTCTGGACTGGAAAACAGCATGTGCCTTGGTCCATCCCTAACCGTATGAGGAGATTGTAATGGCTGTATGAGTAGGAGAGACACGATGACTCATCTTGGATTCAGCATTTCGTTGTTCTCCTGTACCACACATACACCTGCCGTTGACGCTTGACAGAGTCCTCAGGAGCAGTTCCAGGGGGTCCCCCACAAAATCACTTTAACCACTTAAGCCTTATCTTTAAAAAAAAAAAAAACAGCTAAAATAGCCATGCTACACAAGTCGCATTTTGATAATTATTGAACATTTTAGCCTTTGAACTGTCCAAAATATGGACACCAGGTTTAAAGTGGTTAATTTCACTGTTATTTCACTGGCTAGATGTTAGCCCACAGTGAGAATATAAGAATGACCAGAATATATAATGGGTTTCACTCTCCAGTGGCAGAATTTAAAATATTCTAATATGGGGATCCCTGTAACAAAATATTTTCAATTTGGGGTCCTTGGCCTAATACGTATCAATGTGGGGGTCCTTAACATGAAAATGTTTGAGAACCACTGCTCATGAGGCAGACGTCAGACGGAATCCACGTGGTGCACACAACCAGACATTTTTGCAGTCGAACATGTCTGACAAGCTCAACAAGAACAACACATGCTTGCCAAATACATGCCAATACACTGTTCACACCCTGTCCACTCTCCACAGACTACAATCATTCTCTCAGCCTATATATTTTATCATTATTGCTAACGTGTCTTCAATATCACTTTTTTGCCATTAATTGCTACTATTGTTTGTATTATAAGCATAATTTACACTATACCCACTTAATTCTTAAGGGTCATTCCCACCAGGTAAGATAAAGATAAAAAAATATCGTTCTCAATTGAAGTGCATGGTAGTGTCCACACACTTCAATTGAGAACGATGTTTTATCTTTATCTTTATCTTGCACGGTGGGAATGACCCTTTAGGCTTTAGTGCCCGCACACTGTCTTCACTTGTTATCTATAGAAGAACAATGGTTCTTCTATAAATATGAACTGACCTTCGTCAGGTATCTAGCTAGATAGACTACATTTCACAGATAGCACAGCTATATATGGGTCTGTCTATCTAGTTGATTAAGATTATTATTATTTTAGTGTGATAATCACCGCACAGTAATAAAAGGCAGATATACAGTAACAGACACTACTTTCTTACTGGTAAGTAAGTAGCCTCGCAAGGCATGTGGCCCCTAGGTCAGTGGTTCTCAACCGTTTGAGGCTGTGACCCCCAAAATAATCATATTTTAACTGGGGACCCCCCCCCCCCCCCATCCTGACAAGCACTTAATGTTGAGGAATTACATTTTGTACAAAATGGCCTCGCGTTGCGAGGCGTACTGTGAGCATGTAGATCGGCTATTTTCACAATTTCTGCCTCTAATATTTGACAATTTGGCCAATGTGTGATTTGTCATTTCCGAGGTATTAATAAAATGCCCTTAAATCGTCACTTTAGAAATGTGCAGAATCTGCAGATACCCTCTATACTAGTATACACTTAAACTTTATGCTGGTTTGTTTGAGTGAGAAAACAATGTTGCACATTAATCATCTGGGGACCCCCCCCCAAAACAATTTGGGGACCCCTCTGGGGGACCCGGCCCACAGTTTGAGAACCACTGCTATAGGTCAGCAGCCTATGTCCTGTTTCTTGATGTACAAGCACACCCCCTGGGCATGACGCAGGGACCTATCCCCAATCTGACCCTTGATGCTGAATGCCAAGCAGGAAGGCATTGGGTTGGGTACCATTTGTTATAGACTTTGGTTGGTATATAGTATGACTCAGCTGGGTATTGAACCCTGACCTCCCAGTCTCAGAGCGGATAATCTAACCACAAGCACTCTGAACTGGTTATACTTTCATGTAGGCCTGGGTAAAATTCACATCAGAAAAGCAATTCCTTAACAAAAACAATAGAAAAACAAACACCCTTTTATGCTATGCATATAAATGACTTATTCAACGTTTGTAAATGATAATTTGGAAGGAAAAGTTGTTTTTATATTTGGCTTCAGTGTTTCCATTCATACAATGTAACGACGAGTAGTTTCTCAGCAGTTACAGTGCTGTGCAGCTTGCTTGAGGAGAGTTGAATGAAACGACCTGGAATGTACCATTACATTTTACGGGGCGAAAGACTACTAAACCAGGCCCATCTATTAATGAAAATGTACCGTATGACCATGTTGTGCAGTTTGGGGGGAAAAAAAGAAATACGACGTTGCATTTTGCAATTTAAATATAGACCTATAACGTGTCCTATATTCGATCGTTTGTTTTTTTGTGTTAAAATATGTTTCAGGGGGGGGGGCGCCCCTCGTCTGACTGTAGGTTGGATCTACCCAAGACCGGACAGCCCTTTAAAGTCTGTGTGCACTTCCTAGACGAAGTAAGTAGAGCTTGGTTGCGCGGGCCGTGCACAGTCTGACACGGCACGGCACGGCACGGCACAGAAAGGAACGGAATGACAATCTTTTCCACTTAGAACAATATAGCCCCAAGTTATGTTGAGAGAACACGCTTGGAGTTTGGGACGTTTCCTCAAATCTAAACCAAGGCATTATTTCTCGTCACCAATGTCTATTGTACTGGCGTAGCCTACGGTACGTGGCGTCTCCGATCGTATTAAAATAGGTCGATTCTTTTTTTTTCTTTTTTTGTGTGCAAACGAACGGCTCTTTATTTTTCGTGCATCGAAACGTACGAGGAGGACAACCAATCTTGGAATATTATTTTGCTTTAGTTCCTTTGTCTTGTTTTTTTATAACGGAATGTTTGATCATCCCGAAGTTTTATTCTTCTACGTCGACATGGATCAAGCAGCCCCAGGTAGGACTATTAGTCTACTCTGCAGCCATTGTCTGCATTTGTCTGCGCCGTGCAGGACAAGAATAACTAAATCGTTTTGTCTTTTTCATTATTTTTGCATGATCACATGTAATCTAACATGGTTGACACGTGCCATAATGTTGCACAGGTGTGTGTATAACGGGGTTATAGACAGCCAGGGTTTTGTACTTTGCCGGTGGTGGTGGTGGTGCTGGCATTGCATTGCCCAGGCATGCATAGCGCAATTCACTTGCTGATTACGTAATACCCTTCAGGACGAAGGAAGGCGCAGTGGTCTTGAGAGCCGAATTTATACTCCAGCCGTACGATGGTGTCGCTCGAAAAAAAAAAAAGAACAGATCTACAAGCTAACAACGCGTCGCTTTTGCGACGCGTCGTTACCTTGTAGATCTGTTCTTTTTTTCCCCTTTTTTCCTGGGCGAGCGACACTCGTGTGATCGGACTATAATCGACTATAACACACGGGATAGCTAAGCTTTTGCGCTGTGTCTTTGTGCCGTCATCATATCTGCTGTGTGCAAACTTGGAAAACAATAGTTGCATCTTTTTCCTTACAAAACAATCGAGTCTTTAAACACGAATGCGAGCTGTATTCGAACGCTCTGGTCTTTTTTATTTTAGATTTTTTTTAGACGGTTGTTAATTAGTGTGTGTTGGTGGGAGTTGCATTAATACGATGCCGCAATGAAACGACTGCTTTGTTCTCCTGCTTGCCTGCAGCCCGACCCGACCGTGGCTCATTTGCTTTGAAAGTAGGCTATACAGGCAAACTGGACCAGACAGCCCGTCTCATGACTTAAATCTGATATTTTATCACGTTTATGTGCAGTTGACAACTTCGCCATTTTCACGCAACAAAGTAACGCATGAGAAATATCTGATAGGCCTAAATGAGACTTATAGCTATTCAAATATTACAAACATCTCTTTAGTCTTTACCATTCATCAGCATTACGTAGCCTGTAACTCTTAATTCACCAATGTAAGCTTACACATGCATTTGAGATATAGCTTACAATACAGGGCCCCCCTATAGGCCTATTATAACATAAATTATGTCTTGACCATTCACCATATTCATGCAACAAATAGCCTACAGTGCATGGATCGCCATTTCTCTTCACTCATTTAATGCTTGTTTAATAACACATGCATTTGAGATATTATTATAACATCTCCATTCAGCTCTTGGACTGGTGTTTATTTTTGATTGATTGATTGATTGATTGATTGAAGAATTTATTAGAAGTTTGCAATAGAAAAAAGTACAGTTTCATGACAGTACAAATCTCACTGGTAGGCCTACAAGGTCAACTAAAAGGAGATCCTAGAAAGCCAAGGCTTATTTCCACTGGAACCACATGTCCAATAGTATTGGCCAATTTGGCCAAAACACCAGTCCAGGACCTTATATGTGAGATATTGTTATTATAGGCTAAGCTATTGGCCATATGACCTGCTGTATGTTCTGTGTTCAAAGCAGCACACAGTAAAAGTGGACTACTGTACTGTTATGATTGATCCTTTAGAAAAAAGTTGTGATCCAGGCCAGACGCAGCCAGCCAGCAGTATATGGCTCTTTTCTGTGTCCAGGTGCGAGCAGCTTTCATGTGCATGTGGGTTTTGGCCCCCGGTTGTGGTTTTCTTTGGGCAGCACTCAGGAAGGATAGGTGTGCAGATGGAATTTTTTGCTGAGTTTAGGAGTCCGCCGGCTTTCGTTTTATGCGCTTCCACGGGTGCCGTTGCACCTGCCTTTTGTTTATTTTAAGGTCAGAAAAAAGGGAGAGAGCGGACGGACGGAGAAACCCACATTTTCTCCTCTCTGAGGCTGCTCCTGTGTTCTGCTAACGGCCCCATGAAAGGCACTTTTGTCCTGCAGTGAAATATATCGGCCCTCTCACCTCCTCTTGATGCGGTTTGGCCTCTTGCTCTTTTTTTTTTTCATTTTTGGAAAACGCCAGTGGCATCAGTTCAGAAAAAGCTAAGGTGTGGCAACATGACTGGTGTCTTGCACGCGCGCCCTAGCAACAGGCATGATGAATTTATTTTAAAGAAGTACAATTTATTTTGTTTCCCCTGTAGCCAAGGTATGGCAGCTGCCACAGCTTGCCATACCCAATTGACGCCTCTGGAAAACGCCGGAGCCTGATTCAGCCCGCTTTATTATACGTCCTCGTACGACGGCGTCGACGGAGCATAGGTTCTACACAACATATATTTATACAGCGTGGTGGTACGACGGTGTCGCTTGCCGACTAGATGTGTTTTTCTTTGTGGTTGTAGTAGCATATTCTAGGCTACGTCTTTTGGAGTCAGCACTTTTTGTTTTACTTGGAGTCAGCACTTTTTTGTTTTGTTTTAAAGGTTAATCGAAAAACTATGAGGATTTTGGAATTGCGAGGATAGGATACATTTTATAAGAAGTGTCTGAATGTGTTTTTCAAAAGCTTAGGGATAGGGATTTAGGTGTTGACATTTAGGTCTATATATTGAAATATACTATTTCATATGAATTAGTATAGACAAACATGCATTTATAATGCATGGCTGCAGCTGGCTGCACTTGACTGATACAGTACATGCATGATCTTGATAATGATTTGGTCAGTGACATCAGTTGGAGACATGCCCGGGCTTGTCAGGAGATTGTGACAAGCCTCATCAAGCAAGGGGTGTGTGTGTGTGTGCGTGCGCGCACATGCACATGTGGCTCCTAAAGCAGGGAGGGATGAAATAGAGAAAGCAAATACACACAGGCACGTGCACTCACTCACTCTCTCTCTCTCACACACACACACACACACACACACACACACACACACACACACACACACACACACACACACACACACACACACACACACACACACACACACACACACACACACACACATTGTGTCCACAAAGGTCCCAGCAATGTAAGGGGGTCATGTTTGCAGAACTTCACTTGAGCAATCTCAAGCAGATCAATATATTTCAGTTAAGGGTGGACCTCTTTCTCAGAAACTGCCATGATGATCCTTTTGCCTTTCTTTCCTTATCTCTCTTCCACCTCTCTCCTGCTTTCCCTATCTCTAAACCTCAGCTCTCCCTCCTCGGTCAACAAAGCCAGCGTCTTCCAACATGAACAACAACTGCCTTCCTCCGCCCGTGTATTCTCTGCAGGACGCCGAGTGGTACTGGGGAGATATAACCAGGTAAGGAATCTAACCACACCAGTCCTCCTCAACAAACAGTGGCGGCCGCTGCTGACTCAGTGTTTGTCTTTGTTTTGTTTCGTCAGGTTATCTCGCCAGTGGTCTGTGTTTGATTTGTAACCGCCTTTTGTTATTTTTACCTTTAAGGGATGAAGTCAATGAGAAGCTCAGTGACACGCCTGATGGCGCATTCCTGGTACGTGACGCCTCCACCAAGACGCAAGGGGACTTCACGCTGACATTGAGGTAAGCCTGACAGAGGCAGATCCCCTACCACACAGCCTTTTCCACCTATAATGACATGCCAAAAATAGGGACATCAGGTTGAAAGTGTTTCTTTTTTTCTAACTGAATTTTCACGCAAATCAGTACACAGTATGTCTATACTCATCACATACATGGATCTGTCCCATATAGAGCCACCATCAGGCCGATTTTTTCGAACACATTTTTGGACACTGCTCCTACACATTTTGCCCTAAAATCACGCTGCGATCTGACAGTCGCTTATCTCCCGATTAGGGAGTCTTACTGGTTTTTATTTTGTCACATGCGCAAATATTTACAGGGTCAACATTTTTCATCATCTTCATCATCACATTACAGTCCATTTCAATCCTCCATGGTGTCATTCTTCCGGGTTGTGTATTCAGTCCATTTCTCCCATTTTTCAAGAAACAACTCCTCCTGTATCCTGAGTTATGTATAAATCTCTCCATTACATGAATTTCCTCCACAATGCACACAAGTTGGGTAGTCACTTCTATACCACGATCTCGTTATTGCTTTTTTTGCTGGCTGCTAGTAGCACCTTGACCAGATACTGTACATGTCATCTCCATGTGTGTTTTCCTGCGTCAAGTTTCCTAAATATAATACCACACTTGTCTTTGGTATTTCATATTTCAACATCTCTTTTATTACTGACCATACTTCCATATCTCTTTTATTACTGACCACACTTCATCCCAATATTTGTCAATTTTTGGACAAGGTTGAAAGTTCACATCTTTGTCACAAATATCTATCTCACATTAACCGTTTCATGACCTCTCCCGTTTTTTCAACTTCCCAGGAAAGATGGCCACAACAAGCTCATTAAGATTTACCACCGCGAGAACAAGTATGGCTTCTCCGACCCCCTGACATTTAGCTCTGTGGTGGAGCTCATCTGGCACTACCAGCATCATCCCTTGGTGGAGTACAACGCCACACTGAACCTGATGCTCACCCACCCTGTTTCACGATTCCGACAGGTTAGTAAATATCAGGGGTGACACACCAAATTCTGGGCCCTGGGTACAAGGATTCACTTCAATTAATTTGTGCTTTAACTATTGAAAAACAGCAGACATACAAGCTCACAGTGCGGCACTGAGTGTCGCACTGCGAGCTTGTAGATCTGCTATTTTGGAAAAGTTGTGAAAATTTGTGCAAGTCTTTGAATATTTCAAATCCTTCTAAGGTTTTTGAAAAACCTATGTTTCTATGTCAGTGGTGCTCAAACTTTTCATGTGAAGGAAACCCAAAATGATGGGTGGGCCACGGACCCCCATCTCAAAATATTTAGTTCCAGGGACCCCCCAGAAGCAAAATTTGAGTTACAATGTGAGATTGAATGTTGTGTTTTTGTTTTTGTCAGGACCAACTGGTGAAGGAGGACAGTGTCGATGTCGCAGGACGCAAACTGAAGGAGTACCACTGTCAGTATCAAGATAAATCGAAGGAGTTTGACCGTCTGTATGAAGCCTTCACAAAGACATCACAGGTAGAAAGAAAAAGCGTCCATTAGCTCTGTTTTGGAGATGCTGATTGCGAGCATGTTAATTCGATTTGTATTAAATATACGAGAGCATGCCAAGAGAATGTAGATGCCAACATAAAATTGTCAAGTCGGAGAGTGGGGAGATCTCTTGACGTTTCATTCATTCATTGTGACATAGGAGATTCAGATGAAGAGAACAGCAATCGAGGCCTTCAACGAGACCATGATGATCTTTGAGGAGCAGTGTCGCGAGCAGGAGCGCTACGGAGAGGAGTTTGAGAGGAACAATCAATCTGAGGGCGCAGAGAAGGACCTTGAGAGGTACTTGTTTCCGTCACGCTCCCAAGTAAATGTCCCCGTCTAATTGTAGACACATTTTAAAAGGTAGTTCAATCGAGGGACATGTGCTGCTCGCCCATAATTCTACCACGTCTCCAAGAGTTAAACCGTTCCCTAACCCCTGTGGTGACCTCTGCCCTCTAACCTCCTCCTTTAGTTTCCTGATTAACTATGAGAAGCTGAAGTGCCGTCTTGGAGAGATCTATGACAGTAAGGTCCATCTGGAGGAGGACCTGAGGTCCCAGGTAGAGGACTACAGAGAGACGGACAGGAAGATAAACAGCCTGCGTCCTGACCTCATGCAGCTACGCAACATCAGAGACCAGTATCTCAAGTGAGTCCTTCCAGCAGGAAACAATGTGGGATCGTGGGATTGCAAGATAAAGCTTTTATTTTATTGTAGGTTAGGGTAGGGGCTCACAAAAACACCCACGAATGACGCACATACAATTACATTAAAACAGGCAATTTAATTTAAATCCAAGTCGTCCTGTCTTGGTGTTAGTGATAATTATCTGTTAGTTAGAAGCTCATAAAAAAAGAGTTTAGTGTATTCCCTTAAAACTGACAATGTTCTTCCTTTCCTTATGTGATTTTATTGGATTTTAGCTGGCTGAATCACAAAGGCGTACGGCAGAAACGCATAAATGACTGGTTGGGGATACCGCACGACAGTCTAGATGAGTAAGTCATCACTTAATGCCATCTACTGTAGACATCACAACCAACGTGTGACATGGTGAATAGAATACAAAATCATTTAAAAGCATTTATTTGAAGAATATCCTGGTTGTCTTTGCAGCACCTACGTGCTGAAGGGAGATGAGGAGAAGCTGCCGCACCACAATGAAGCAAGCTGGTTTGTCGGTGAAATGAGCCGGACACAGGCCGAGGAAATGCTCCAGGGAAAAGCTTGTGGAACCTTCTTGATCCGGGAGAGCAGCAAACAGGGATGCTACGCCTGCTCTGTTGTGTGAGTAGTAGTTTGAAAATCAAAACTATCGCTATATTGTGCACAAATGTAACAATATACTGTATGCCAAATAAAATACAAAAATGCAATTTCTGTGT
Source organism: Nannobrachium achirus (assembly GCF_963921795.1). Classification (NCBI taxonomy): domain Eukaryota; kingdom Metazoa; phylum Chordata; class Actinopteri; order Myctophiformes; family Myctophidae; genus Nannobrachium; species Nannobrachium achirus. The sequence goes on along the minus strand of NC_137814.1, from coordinate 27,937,119 downwards.
ACATAATGTCAAAGTGCAATCATGCTGTCTCCCTATAAAACCAAATTTGACGTCTGCTTACTCAGGCAAATTCGATTCCTCTTAACATTATGTCTGTCTATCTCTATCCTGTTTCACTTAGAAATATATAAAAAATATGGAGGTTAAGATACTCGCCGTTTCATTTGAACGTTAACCACTTTCAACCTGGGGTCCCTATTTTGGGCAGTCATTATAGGCAAGAAATTGGGAAATTGCTGAACAATTGCATATGTACAACCTCACAACCTGTGGCTTGCGACACATTGTGAGCTTGTAGACTGGCCTTTTCCGCACTACACATACATCATACGATGAAGTATAAAATATAAGCTTAAGTGGTTTAAAAGGCTGACGCTAACTGACACGTTTGTTTTTTTTCCTTTTCAGCGTGAAGGACGAAGTGAAGCATTGTATGATTTATAGCACGCCACATGGATATGGCTTCGCAGAGCCATACGATATCCACTGCTCGCTGAAAGAGCTCGTCCTGCACTATCGTCTGAACTCCCTAGTACAACACAACGACGCCCTGGACGTGCGACTGTCGCACCCAGTACACGCCAGCGTCCCGGCAACCTCCTCTCACCAGCGCGCAGAGGAACACAAACTCTTACAGACTCCAAAACACACAGCGGGGCTCCCGCCAGCTGCTCCAGAAATGTAGTCAAGACAAGACGGACAGACAAAAGGACATGTTTACTGTATCCTACGAGCGGTACTGCATCGATGGGGCATTGTCGGCTGAGAGGAATGTGTGAAATTTGCACTAGAGTGATTCCAGCGGGGTTTTGTGAATGTGATTTCACAAGATTGAAGCAGGGACCAGAACTTGAATGTCAGCTTGATTTTTCTTTTCTTCCTTTTTTTTCATTCAATGAGACTGTTTGTCTTTTTACAAGATATTTTTTACTCCATAAACCATTTGTTTTAATGGACGTCTTCGCAACGGGATGTTAAAAACTAAAAACGAAACACACACACGTGACTGACTCATGTCGGGTGCTACGCTTTCTTTTGACTTCCACTTTTTACATTTGGATAGCTCAAAAGTTCTGACATCGCTGACATCGTTGCAGATGACCCCCGTCCTTGGCCTGGATAGATTATATTAGATTGTGAGAAATTTGAATGTGTCATGTATATATATTGGGTTGCTGAAGAATTTGTGTGTTCATGTGATAAAATGGTGCTGTAAAGAACATGATTCTGTCATACAGGTTTGACAGACCAAACCATTTTGGGGGGGGGGCAAAAAGGCCACGTGTAAACACGTGTACGGCTGTGGTGGCGCTTGCCTACCTTGACACTTTCTTAACATTCACACACAGTGGATTATTATGTAGCATTAACATCCTGTAGAATACCATTGTGAAAGCATACTCAATATTATACCCATTGACCAAAGCACTTTTTAGTGAACAAAAGTACATCCCTGTTTCGACCCTTAACCACTTTAATCCTGGCGTCACTATTTTGGGCATGTCATTATAGGAGGAAAAGAACGTTTTTTTAAATAGCAAAAATGGCCGATCTACAAAGCTCTTGACGTTGTGAGCTTGTAAATCAGCTATTGGCGCTATTCGTCATACGACAAAGTATATAGGGCTCAAGTGGTTAATTGTTTGGGTGAGGAGGGGCAATTTGTGTACACCTGCTGATGTGCTGATCAAACCATAATCTGAAGTACTGTACTGTATGGTATATTCTGTTACTCAAAGAAGTATAAGCTTTTTGTATTCTATATATATTTTTTCTATAAACAGGCCACAGAAGATGAAAGCTTGAAGAAAGTGCAATCCAACAGTATTTCTCTTGTTGCAGCGTTTGATGATGATGATGGTGGTGGTGGTTGACGGTGATGCTGTTATGAGAGGTTGACATTCGCCACAAAAATGCACTCTCTTTGGTGGCGTCGGTATGATGTGTGACCTCTTAAGCCTAATTTTATACTTTGTCGCACAACGGTGGCCATCGTGGAAGATAACTGATTTTCAAAAGAAAAGAATCACGTGACAACCCAGTTATTTTCTCCGAGCGACACCATCGTGCAGCAACGTATGAAAGAGGCTTCCTGTTTGTGTGAACTGCCAGAGGTCCGGGAGTATCCTGCCTCCATTACTTGAACTGTGGCATTGCTCCAGCTATGAATGTTTTTCATGACATGCAGCCTACATAGCTTAACCACATGAACCCTAGCGTCCCTATTCTGGGCATGTTATAACAGGCGAACATTCAGCGAATATAGCAGATCTGCAAGCTCATAACTTGACGTGTTGTAAGCTTATAGATCTACTATTTTCGCTATTTGACGTACAACACGAAGTATATGGGGTTTAAGTGGTTAAGAGGAAATGAATCCATGTTGATCTTGGCACATTCTTCAAGTTTGAGGACAATAGATACTCTGTATGGAGAAACTGTAAAACTCGCTTTTGTGGTTGTTTGACGGAAGGTGTTTTAACCTCTCTTATGAAAAACTCCACTAGAGGATTGAGGAAACTCCTTGGGTGAAGCTAAGCAATGTGAGATTCTGACCTTTTCTTGCTGAAAGACAATAAACTGATGAGGGTTTTGTCAACTTAATAGTACATGTTTCCGGGTTTTTTTTTTTTATGTGAGCTATGCATTGCACACAAACTAATATGCAACATGTTGAAAAAAAAGAAGAAAAAAAAACTATATGTGTGTGTGTGGGTGTGTGTGTGTGTGTGTGTGTGTGTGTGTGTGTGTGTGTGTGTGTGGGCTTGACTAAAACTTTTGTTAGTTGATCAGTTCCACAGCGAGCAGTCATTGTGAAATTCAACATTATAATGCTCAGTTCTCAATCTTACGAACCTAAAAAAGATTGGGGCATGATAATAAGCAGCAAACACAATTTTACAGATTTGTTGATTAAATCAACTAATTGATTAGTCAATAATTTCATATGACTAACAGTCGACTAGGAATTTCTTTTAACTTTAGTCAAGGGCAGCCCTAGAACCTATCTCATTTTAATTTAGACAGACTTATTTCTAGCGACAGAGAACTGAAATGCCTGCTTAATGCTCATGGGAATAAAAACGATATACTGTACAGAGTATACAAATTCACTTAATATCACATGATACTCTCAGCCAATTAAAAGTTAGATGACCGTGTATCGATATTGTGATATGATACTAGATATTGTCTTGGATATTTGGATATAACAATATTAGTATTAAGTATTAAGCATAAGTATTGTTCTTGTTCTGGTTCTAAAGGTAACATTATGGTAAAGCAATTTTCTGAAGTTGTTTTATTATTTGCCTTTACCCACTTAAGTTGGGCATAACTTATTGTTTAAAATATGTTGTATAAGGACCAATTTCCTTACTCAAAATAACACAATATCAATATTGAAGTAATATTATTGAAAACTAGAAATACTGTTCCTACGAAACAGTGTGGGCTCGCATGTAACACCATGTATGGGCACAAAGATCTACCCTTTGGCTGCAACTCATTGGCTAAGGGCCCTGCCTTTGTACTGTCGGTACAAAGTTTTGAGGAGAACTTGACTGATATATAAAGAAATAATGAAGATAACATACGTGTGATTCCTTTCCATATTGCACAGCTGTAGATGAAAAGACAATAATTACACTGATTACAATGATATGGAGGAGGCAACTGCGTGAGTGCACAGATTATTTTAGAACAAGCTGGAGAACTAATCACTACCAGATAACTAACCCATATTACATTTGTGTGCGATGTGGGTTTAGCTTTGGGTTGGTGGTGGTGATAATCCTGATGATGAGATGAGCTGAGTGAGTGCTCCCAGACTCATACTGTGGACAGATGGCAGAGAAAGGAGTTGAGAAGGATAATAGCTGGACAGAACATCACAAACTGGGTTTGACACCAGTGGTCCCATAATAAGAAAATAATAAGAAAATATTCTAATTTATTCTATAATGAAAAATAATATATTGTAACAGTAATGTAACCATCACATATACAACATGCAACAAGCAGCTCACATTACTTCTGTTCTACCTACTAAAACATCATACCGTTGTTACTGATACACCACTTTTATGTTTTTACGATGTGGCTCAGCAGGAGGATATCTGAGGGTCTGCGTGTGTGTCTGGGGATAATCTCTCAAAACCACTGGACCGATCGACAGATTTCTTGTGCATACCGGTATATAATATACTGCCACAGATGTTATGCTTAAAAAAATATATATACTGTATTTAATTGCAATTTTATAATGGAAGTCAATGCATGACTGACATGCCATCACATCCATGCTGGCCACATGAAGTCCAAGATCCACGTTGTTGCAACGTTGTTCCCATGTGAGCACAGAGATCCACATGTCGATTTCTTTCCCGGCCTCAGGGTCAGTGTCTACCGAAACCAGTCTCTGCCCCGCTGACCGGTAGGCCTATAAGGACACAGCTGGATGAAGATGACCCTATTTGACATCACTTGCTTGGTCCTCAGTGCCATTTCATTCATTCTAACTCAGTGTTTTCAATCACATTCATATCAAGGTATTTATTCGCCATGGACCACCATTTGATGAGATTTAGCCTCTAACCCAAAACATAGAATATTTTGTTGTCTTTGGATAAGATTTTGTCTACAATTCCATGCTGTTTTGATGTGAAATAACAATTCTTCTACATTCTAAATTATTCTACTTCTTGTAAATTAACGAAGTAATGCAGATGTTGCGTAAAATGAAACCAAATGTACCAGTAAAGGGTCCATTTGGTATAATGTTATGCTCTCAAGTGTTAAAGATCTATAAGGGTCCATTTAGTTACCAACTCTCTATCATTTAGCTGGTGTCTGGGGACCACCTTGAACCCGCTCAAGTCAAGGACCACTGGTGCTCTCCGGACCACTGTTCTAACTGTTCTGTTCTTTTTCTTTCAAGGACCCACAGTTTGATATACATTAGATTTAGATTAGACCATGGCTATGAGAATGTACAAATGGAATAAAGTGGACACGTTCCGTTTGTACACTATCAGAGTTACGGACCGTCCATTTGGTTCAAATCTATCATTTAGATGGATACCTGGAAGTGCTGGAACCCCCTCAAGGACCCCTGGGGATCACCCAGACCCCACTTTGAGACGCTAACGCTTGTTGAAAATATGAGACTTTCGGCAAGCGACACCGTCATAAAAAAGTATGCTATAAATTAGGCTTAACCCAACCATCACATAAGGTCAGCGCTAGGGCAGGGATTAATGAGGTGCGGAAAGGGATGTTCTACAGAGCAGTCTCAGGATTACCCCTCTAAAACTGTGTCAGCAGAGAGAGTGGCCGCCCACAGCATGCATCATGCATGCATGCTTGGATGGACCAGATGTATTGGAGATAGGACAGACTGTACTGGCACTGAGTCACCCTCGGGCTGTGTGTGTGTGTGTGTGTGTGTGTGTGTGTGTGAGAGAGAGATGGAGACGGAGACGAAGACCAACATGTAGATAAAAAGAAGAGAGAGGGGGCTCTTGGATGCTCATGCTCCAAACTCTTGCACAAGAGGCTGTCAACAAAAGGGAGACAGCCTGATTGGCTGAAGAGAGTCTGGAAAGGTCACATTAGACCTGCACCTCAATTCATTCACTTTTAACACTTAAACCACTTTAACCCTTGCGTCCCCATTTTGGGCAAAGAAATTGAAAATAAAAAAGTAATTAAAAGATTCATATATTTATACCAAAAGCTTGGAACCTGCAACCTGGGTTCTACCGCTTTCTCTGCGCCCTCAAGTAAAGTTACATGTAACACGCACACACACACGCACGCACGCGCACACACACACACACACACACACACACACACACACACACACACACACACACACACGTACAGTGTCCCTCAGTCTCTCTATAAGTCACTCATTTATATTCATAGACATTTCCTTGCCGTTATTCTGTCTCTCCAATTCAAATAACTCGGAGCTAGGGGCGGTGAGGGATAAATTACCTTTATAGTCACGCCTAAAATACCCCATCAACTGTCTCCCACCACACATCCATGTCTCCCAGGCTTTGGAAAATGAGGTTTTCGCTTTCAGTTTTGACGCAGCCAATCACATCTCGCCTTCCCTCTGTCTCCGTCTGCCTCCACTCCCTTCACACTAGCCGATCAGCCAATAGGGCAGCGTGGACTCGTCCTCCGTCATCCAATCACCAAGCAGTTGCTATGTTGGAGGCAGAATTATGTTCGAGGGATTCTCTCTCTCCCTCCCTCTCCCCCCTTTTACTAGCTCACATGTCATAGTAAAGCTGTGTGCTTGCGCGCGCGTGTGTGTGTGTGTGTGTGTGTGTGTGTGTGTGTGTGTGTGTGTGTGTGTGTGTGTGTGTGTGTGTGTGTGTGTTGTAGGCACACAAGAAACAGTTTCTCATGATTCTGTTGCCTGCCAAGCAACATAATTCTCTTGGAAGCCAACAGTTAAGACATTAACATTATGCTTTCAGCTATAGCTTCATGGTATCCATATCTAAAGCCACTTTTTGGATACCGGTACCTCCCTTAGTATAGCACCAAAGTGAGCATTTTTATTATAGGTTATGTATTACCTATATTTAGGCTACAGTCCCATTGTCAAATAGTGTTTTTGTTGGAATAGTCAGCAGATCTCAGGCACATGTATAAACACTAATTATACCCGCAAAATTTCATGGACCTGTTTCAATTACAGTAAGGTCATGAAAACCCTGGCTGGAAAAACCATGGACGATTAAGAAATAAGATTTATATACCTAGAATGGTTATACCTACAGTACATCTACAGTAAATGTATTAAATATATCAGATAAGAACACAATTTATTTCCCCCCAAATTGTCACGTAAAAGGTAAATCTTGGCTACTGGTGTTTTAGATAAAGAATCACCAAAACTACAAACTGCCTGATTACTTGAGTCATACTTGTAATTACTTGGAACATTCAATCCAGAAACCCCCCTGCATTTGCCAATTAATGACTAACAATGGTCAAGGCCAATTGTGCTAAACGTCATGAAATCCCCATGAAAGACAAATTAAGTTTTACTCAAGAAATCTGAGGGAAATGAACGTGTTGGTGTCCAGGGGTGTGTAGTGATGTTTCGATGTGTCATTGTTTCGAGCGGCCAGTAGTCCGAATCGTGGGTGAACGCTAACCTGCGGCCGCGGGTGAACACTAACATGCCGCTGCGGGTGAATGCTAACCTGCTGCTGCGGATGAAAGCTAACCTGCCGCCGCTGGTGAACGCTAACCTGGTGAATGCTAACCCAAAGCCTAAACCCTAACCCTAAACCTAACCCTTACCCTTACCCTAACCCTAACCGGAGTACTGGGGATTCTAAACAGCGGGACATTGAAAGATTGAGATTTTGCCTGTGTCCAGAACAGTTGATTGCTTAACATGTTTTCTTTACATAGACGTCCCGGAATACAGTTTATAGATAGACCTATTTAATTTAGATTATAAGATGGGCTACAATTACTACTGTAACTACTCTTTCAATTTAATTTCAGAATGCATTGATTTTAAAGCTAATTGATAAACGACTCACTCTGCCATACTTATTTACATATTTTTAAATCTAACCAAGATGCCCTAAGGGCGAGAAGTGACCTCACCCTAAAGGGCGAGGTGAAACAACAGAGACTGACACAACATGTCCATATATGGGGTGACTGACTGACGCACATGAGCAGCAGGTTTTCATAGTAAATGCGACCTATGGTCGCAATAATTTCAACCTGAATGGCAAAACTGACTGACCCAGGATGTTTTTTTTTTTTTTCATTTGATAAAAGTTGATCGCCTCCAGGGACACAGATATCTTTGTGTCCTTAGTCTACCTCTCACTGCAAGTTTTCAGCCCTCTGAGGCCCTAACCTGACAGTCCCAGAATTCCCTATTACAAGAATAATCAATAGCTTTCACCTCTGGGTCAGTGGTGCAGAAAGAGAGTGCGTATATGTGTGTGTTTGTGTGTTTGTATGCGCGCACGCGTGTGTTTTGAAGACACAGTAGTAGTGTCCCATTATTCATACCTTCATTTATATTGACTATTTAAATATAAGGCGACTAGCTGAATAAGATGTGGAGGTAAGATGTTGTTTTGTCTACACTCGCACAACCTCGCAATTCATCATGATACTAATTCATGCAGATGTATGGGGGTGCCATTCATCTATTGACTGTTTTTTGTTTTTGTTTGTTGGTTTCTGTTGGCGATGATTGAGTTAATGGGGTAATGAGCTCAGTCTGGTGTGAGAGGTGACATTGAGTCGATAACCCCACACTGTTTGCTGACAAAACATCCAGGAAGTCATGCCAGGCCAGGCCAGGCCAAAGGCCCAAACCCAAGCTAGCGTTGTTGTGGATGGTCGTTTTGGCAGATTCGTGGAAGATAGTGCAGCTCTAGGACAGCACTAAAAAAGTGTGTTCTAGAGCAGTGGTTCTCAACCTTTTCAGGCCGCTACCCCCAAAATAATCATATTTTAAAATAGTTGAGGCATTACATTTTGCATGCACGGTTCTATTGTGAAAATAGCCGATCTACACATGATGTGAGCATGTAGATCGGCTATTTTCACAATTTCTGCCTTTAATATTTGACAATTTGGCCAATGTTCAATTTTTATTTTAGAGGTATTAAAAAGTCCATAAATTGTCACTTTAGAAATGTGCAGATACCCTCTATACAGTATACACTTAAACTTTATTGGTTTGTTTACTGTTGAGTGAGAAAACAATGTTGCACATTAAGTAAATCGTCTGGGGACCCCCCAAAATAATTTGGGGACCCCCCTGGGGGTCTCGACCCACAGGTTGAGAACCACTGTTTTAGAGAATGAGACCATGTTAAAACTTCTCTGAACTACTGCAGCACATCACCCTATCTAACTAATGTGCAAGTAGTCCAGTCATTTTAGGCCAAAATTTGTCCAAACCTAGAACAAATTGCAATAGTAGCAAACTCAACTGATTTTGTATCCTCAATATGTCCTTAGTGAGGGAAAAAAAGTCCCAAGGAATCCCACCGGGGCAAATGTGTTTTTTTTCATTGTTTTGTTACCCCTATGACACCTACTCGATTGCTGGCAGGATCACTGACGACACTGTATTTCAGAGATTGTGGCGCGCTCAGATTTTGAGGTAGCTCAAAAGTAAAGATAGCATTTGATTCAAGACAATCTCAGGTTTCCAATGGGCCCAACCATGTCATGTTAGCTCATTGGGAAGAGGGCTAAATACCTAATGATTCAAAGTTAGATGATTTTTTTGGCGAGAGAAATATGGACATCATCATTTTTCAAATGGTCCCGTGACCTTCCACCTCAATATATGTTACTGGAAATGGGTTCCATGGGTGCCTACAAGCCTCCCCTATACAGACATACCAGATTTATGCTAATCCCATGCAGTTTTTGGCAAGATTCATATAGTGTTTTGCAGGCTGTACAAATTAGTCCAGTCATTTTAGGCCAAAATTAGGCCAAACCTAGAACAAATTGCAATAGTAGAAAACTCAACTGATTTTGTATCCTCAATATGTCCTTAGTGAGGGAAAAAAAGTCCCAAGGAATCCCACCGGGGCAAAGTTTTGAAAACGACCTATCTACCTTCACTTACTATACACTACAATATAAAGGAAAAAATGACTGAAAAAAAAATCTGCTTTAAGTGGGATGTGAGGGGTCAAACTAGGGGTTTGTCATCATGCTGAATCCATTGCAGGCATTTGTTTTGCACAAAAAACATTCTGTGGGCTAGAAATGGCCTTAGAAAACAATACACATATGGGTGCGTTTTCATGTTAGTCGGAGGCCTTAGGGTTTTTTTTTTCTCGTGCTAATCAGTCTAAAAGTTCAAAATTTTGCACAGATGTAGCTCAGGGCATGCTCTAATGATTTAGCTAGGGCGCCCGAGTCTGCGACCTTCGGGGTCACCACAGCACCAACAAAACTCTGAAAAGTCACTTTTCATCACTAAAGTCGATGGGAGCCCAACTTGGCCGCTGTAGCGACCCCGAATGTTGCAGACTCGCGCGCCCTAGCTAAATCATTAGAGCATGCCCTGAGCTACATCTGTGCAAAATTTTGAACTTTTAGACTGATTAGCACGAGAAAAAAAAACCCTAAGGCCTCCGACTAACATGAAAACGCACCCATACGTGTATTGTTTTCTAAGGCCATTTCTAGCCCACAGAATGTTTTTTGTGCAAAACAAATGCCTGCAATGGATTCAGCATGATGACAAACCCCTAGTTAGACCCCTCACATCCCACTTAAAGCAGGTTTTTTTTCAGTCATTTTTTCCTTTATATTGTAGTGTATAGTAAGTGAAGAGATAGGTCGTTTTCAAAACTTTGCCCCGGTGGGATTCCTTGGGACTTTTTTTCCCTCACTAAGGACATAATGAGGATACAAAATCAGTTGAGTTTGCTACTATTGCAATTTGTTCTAGGTCTAACCCTAAAATGACTGGACTAAAGTCCAGTGGGGTCTGGGGGCCACCAGCAGTCCTTCAGGGGTTTCCGGGGTTCCCCAGCTAAAAGATGAATGTTATAATCTTCACAATTATTACACGTACAAGTAAATACAAATAGAGAGAACATGTTTAGGCTCATTCATACTCCAGAGAAGGTGAAGAGCAGTTCACTGCAGTGTAGTTTTCTAAAGTCAGAAATCAGCCGCGGTGAAGAGCACTTCACCGCAAACCCCGACACATCTCCCTGCTTTTACTTTCCGCCATCACCTAAAAAAGTGAGGAGCTTCTCACTTCACCCTATTATGAATGAGCCTTTAGAATGTCTAGATTGACCAGAGTTAATAATTCTGGACCAAATGACAGATCATATCAAATCATACCAAATCATGTTGAAAAAATTCAATCTTAAACTGGGATGCCAGAGATAAAACTTGTATCAAATCGGGATGATTCTGAATGCATATCATATTTTGGGAGTCCTTGTTAAGGGTTACGAATCACTGCACTAGCCTATGAATTCTTTCCGATTGTACCTCTAGCATATGGCTCTACCACGAAACACAGAACTCATTTGCCCTCAAGGTTTGAAGGCAATCTAAAAGATTAAAAAGCACCCAGGCAAAAGGCCAACAAAGCAACGTAGGGTAGGATTTAAGATCATCAGCATCCAGTGCAGATGTCACAAAGGTATCAGTAGGCTAATCACAAAACAGTCAGGAAGTGTAATGCGTAGATTTGGAGGTCAGCTAAGAACAGAGTTAAGTAGTTCATGGGTTTTCCCAGACAGGACTAAGGAGGATAGCCACTACAAAATTAGTAAATAGTAATCTAGAGGCAAAACACTGACAACTCAATATATTCACACTGACAACTCAATATATTGTTTATCCATGTAAACAAATAGATGTTTGAAAATAATATAACAAAAAAATAACTAACACTAAATAATTTCAGCTCATTTAGCTCTCCATGCCATTTTTACCATTACAGGACATTCTGTTTTTTATAGCAGTGCTTCTTAACCTTTTCAGGCGGAGACCCCCAAAATAATCATATTCTAACTGGGAACCCCCACACCCTGACGAGCACTAAAAGTTGAGGCATTACAGTACATATTGTATAACACGGTTCTATTGTGAAAATAGCATATCTACAGTACATGCTCACAACACCTCGCAACACAAGGCGTTGTGAGCATGTAAATTTCTGCCTCTAATATTTGACAATTTGGCCAATGTTTAATTTGTCATTTTAGAGGTATTAAAAGTCCTTAAATTGTCACTTTAGATTGAAATGTGCAGATACCCTCTATACACTTAAACTTTATGGTGGTTTGTTTACTGTTGAGTGAGAAAACAATCATTTGTCATTTGGGGGTCCCGACCCACAGGTTGAGAACCACTGTTTTATAGCAGGATGCAATACCTCTAATACAGAATTTACAAAAAAAACTCTCCACTGAAAAGAATAGTGAAATTGAAAGTGAAATTCTTTTACATGGTACGGTATATCATTAACAGACCACTGTCCATTCACTGGTAAGGGAAATACTAGACCAGTGTATGGTCAAAGTGGAAATAGAATAGAAAGAAAAAGAAAAAGAAAAGATAAATAGAGGGGAAATACCAACAAAAAGTCCCTCCATGGTAAAGGTCTCTGCACGTTGCTCTCATCTCATGTATAATGTTTTTTTTCCGACATGGTAGGGCAATTCATTTAAAAGAGTTGGGGGAATTCTATATAGACTCAAACAACTGCTCTCAGTGTTCACTCAAATCTCATGATGCTGTTCTTACTGAACATGTGGGCATCCCACCCCCAAAGGATGATGCAAGAAGAATCATAACGAATAACTTGCCCCACTTGAACATGTGTTCTTTGAAATCAGATGTAAAATGGTAAATGGTAAATGGTGCATTTATATAGCGCTTTTAATCCAAAGCGCTTTACATAGATTGTGCATTACATTCACCCATTCACACACACATTCATACACCGGTGGAGGAGGAAGCCATGCAAGGCACCAACCTACTCACCGGAGGCAATTAGGGGTTCAGAGTCTTGCCCAAGAACCCTTCGACATTAACTCAGGGGGAGCCCGGATTCGAACTGGGAACCCTTCGGGATTTATACCCTTCGTGCTCTAATACCAGTTTCTCTACCCCTGAGCTATGCCGCCCCTAGATGTAAACACACAAACAAATAAACAAAGAAGCTCCACAGTCACACCATTTTAGACTTAATGTAAGTTGACTAAAGTCTGCATGTCTGCAGTTCTACATTAAAATTCATTTTACCACCTACCTACTTATTAAAACCTGTTTTACAAGAGGCACCTGTCTAGACAGACGGCAGCATAGGGAGGGAACAAATCCAAAGTAAAAACGTATAGGCCTACTTTCAGTGACACCAAATGTGATGACAAACCTACAGTATGGTGACAAACAGAGCAGATTGTGCATGAGGAGAACATGCAAGAACCTCTTATTGACTAGAACAGTGGTTCTCAACCTGTGGGTCGGGCCCCTAGGGGGGGTCCCCAAATGATTTTGGGGGGTCCCCAGATGATTAGCTTAATGTACAACATTGTTTTCTCACTCAACAGCAAACAAACCACCATAATGTTTAAGTGTATAAAAAGTTACAATTTAATTTGTGATTGCGACCGTAGGTCGCATTTACTACCAAAACCTCCCCGGGCTGTCTGTCAGTGAGTCAGTCACACGTCACACTTTTTCCCTGCTTATATCTCCGCAGCCGTTGACCCGATCCATGCCAGATTTTACACACACACTCCTTGCCTGCCAAACTACAACCTCCAAGGACCCCCGGAGTCCCAGGGACCTGGGGTCCCTGGGGGACCCCCAGATGTAAAAAATGACCAAATGTGCAAAAATGACCAAATGACCACCCCAACGGGGCTGCTCACGGGGAATTCCCGGGGACCACCGACTCCTGGTGCTCCAGAACGGATGCAAAAATGGTGGCGCCCCCAGTGGAGGACCCCCTGCCTCTGCAGCGCACATAAAATGCCGTAACTCGGCCTAGGAGCGTCCGGGAGAGCCGGGGCCGGTACCTATTCGTCCGCCAAGGCAACGCGGAGACCCCACCCCTCATTTCTCACATGGCCCTATTCTAGCGCCACCTTCAGGCCGATTTTTAAAACACATTTTTGGACACTGCTCCTACAGTTTTTGCCCTAAAATCACGAATATCACTACACAGCATGTCTACACTCATGTCATCAACATGGATCAGGAAGATTTTGGAAAAACACATTTTTGCCCTATTTGTGGAGATAAGCCACCTACGGTCGCTTCTCTCCCGATTAGGGAGTCTTACTGGTACTTTTTAATATTACAAATTAAACATTGGCTAAAATGTCAAATATTAGAGTCAGAAAGTGTGAAAATAGCTGATCTACATGCTAGATCTGCTATTTTCACAATAGAACCGTGTTATACAAAATGTAATGCCTCAACTCTTAGTGCTCATTAGGGTGGGTCCCCAGTTAAAATATGATTATTTGAGGGGTCGCAGCCTGAAAAGGAACCACTGGACTAGAAGGCAGTGTCAAACTCACACCCCCTGGGTAAAGACATGTTCCCATTCAAAAATCCCATCGACCGCTTCTTTCTTTTAAAGAAGAAGGAAAAGGTCCGGGCATGCTGTCGAGGTTGCTGTGAACCTTTTATGATATTTAGCTATATTTGATATAGTCTGTGATTTGTAGGCGGGCTTTTATTTTCAGCCTCTTTGAATAATTTACTTTACAGGCGTCAGTTTATGCTTGGCAACCACATAAGCAAAATGCCTGGACTCATTTTTTTTTATACAGTTGTTAAGTGATTTTTAGAGAAGGCCATGGGATGCTTGAATGGGAACATTTCTTTATGACACAGGGGGTGTGGTTTTGACGTCAGGACTCTATGGGGTTCATTTTTTCTTCTTTTAGAGAGATAAAAGCCTGTTTTCTTCTCTTACCCAGAACCATGGGTTGATGCCAAACCAATGAAGGATCTTGACTCAAATCTCTGTATCGGTTAATTGAACCGATGTTCTGACTGATAGACTCTTTAACCCTTTTGGGCTCACAGAAAAAGAAGCCTGTTGTCACCCTCGAGCGATCTTAACAAGGCCCCTGACTAGCACAGATCATTCCATGCTGCTAAAAGATTCTGTGGTTAACAGTGCCGTGTCTTAGCGCCTATTTTGAAATGTCAGTGTATTGTTGAATGTCCATTCATGTGTCACCACTGGGACAAATAATCTTCACTAAATCTATTAGTACAGAACATTGATGGCTGGGAGTCTACAATTTAGTTGTTATTTAGGCACCAAACTTGTTACTTAAAATGAAACTTCTTCAAACTTTAGAATATGAATTAAAATGGACTGTAAAGGGGGATATTAATCAATTACATTGCATTGTACATTTCAACACATTTCAAAGTTTTCAAAAGTTATTTCATCTGTATAACACCACAGATCAAAGTATAGTTATTATATTAGTGAACATTCACTCTAAACTTCATGAAAATGAAAATAAAGATACCAGAGTGCCCATGTGATAAACTAGAATAATTTATTTGGCACACATGAAGTCTATGACAGAGACAGAGATATTAGTCGAAGCTCAGAACGACTCGATTCTGTTCCAACAACCAAAGATCAAAGTCTCGGTTCTTTGGTTTCCAGGTTTGGAGGGCCCTATTTATAATCACGATTTGCTAGATTTTCCTAGCACAGAGGGATGACATACATTATGATTTAACTGTCTTAGGGAGATCCCCAAGATGGTTTGCAGAGCGTGGAAGAGTTGTTATAAAATGATGTTTTATGATTGTCAGAGCTCATTGAGTTAAATCTTAGCTCAGAGCCCCAGAGCTTAACTTTCTATTGGCTTACTTATTTGGATTCCATTTTAATTGTGACCAATAAGCTCATTGCTTGGCCCAGATAACAGGCCATGATTAAGGTCCTCTCAGGAGACAGATAAATCAGGATGAGGGCAACCAACAGAAAGAAATAAGCAACCAGGTCTATGAAAACAAGCCCAAAAGAAGCGGCTATATAGGCCACATAAGCACTTTATAAACTATCTGAAAATAACCCATACAAGCTCATAATCTGCTATTCCCCCTAAAAATCGTGGGGAAAAATAAATTTATATTTGGAATATTTTTGAAACACAAATCTTGTACATTTCTAGATGGGGGTCTTCAGACAAATACATATTAATGTGGGGGTCCTTGACATTTAAACAACAATAAACAACAAGCCCAATAAGCTGTCATGAAACTGTACCTTTTCATGCAAACCTCTACTCTTCAATCAATCAATGAATCAATCAATCAATCAATACATTTCTTTTCATAATGTATCATCTCTAACACGCATTTCACTGACATTTTCATCATGTGTTTCAGCAAAATAACAATAATAAATATATTAAACAACAAGCAAAATAAGCTGTCAATTTTGAAACTGTACCTTTTCATGCAAACCTCTATACTAATCAATCAATCAATCAATCAAACAATAAATCAAATTCTTTTCACAATGTATCATCTTTAGCCCACATTTCACCATGTGTTTCAACAAAATAACTATAATAAATGTATTATGCGGAAGATGAAATTACCACAAACCGGGAGTAAAAAAGCCTAGTCTAGTCATGTGATACCAATAAAAAAATAAATTAAAAAAAAGTTAAAGGACAACTTAGTGTTTTTACAACAAGGGATCATATTTTAGATTGTAAATAGAGAAAAGAAAAGGTGAGTGTTAAAATGTTTTCATTTACGGCTTTCTATTGTTTCAGCGATTTTAATGATTTTGATTTCAGTGGATGGGGACATGCTTACAAGTGGCTAAATATTTCTTTTTCTAGGCACAATAAGCCCATTCCTAAGATGCACCGCAATCTTTCATGGGCAGATATGACTTATGGGGGCTAGTAGTGTTACTGTAAATGGCAGTAAAGAAATCGCTGGCTCACCACTTGCCCTCTTGCCCCCATGCACTGAAATCAAAATAGCTAAAATGATAGAAATAAGTAAATTAAAACATTTTACCACTCATCTTTTCTTTTCTATAATTACAATCAAAATCACACCCGTGTGAACTGAGCGGTGGTTTACCCCCCCCCCCTTCCCCCCTGTCTGTGTGTGTGTGTGTGTGTGTGTGTGTGTGTGTGTGTGTGTGTGTGTGTGCGTGCGTGTGTGTGTGTGTGCGTGCCTGGTCTGGCCTGGCCTGAACAACAGCGCCCCTCCCTTAACATGTGTGGTCATAAAAGGTACTGCAGGCCTGCAGGCTACATACAGACACACACGCACGCACACACACACACACACACACACGGCCACGTATAGGAGACGGTGTAACCACCGCTCAAAAAGATGAACCCTTGTTGTAAAAAAACAGTTGTCCTCTAACACCCCCCCCCCCCCCCCCCGCACTTTCTTCTCTCTCTCTTCCAAATGTGTGTGTGTGTGTGTGTGTGTGTGTGTGTGTGTGTGTGGCCATCTGCTACCTACTCTTCGTAGACATATGGTCGCAAGTTCTAAACTCCTGCAACAACAGTGAACTCTACTGTACAAGGCTGTGCTGTGTCACAGTAGGCCTACTATCTGCTGTTCATTGTTATTGTCTCACTCTCACCTATTCATTTTTCACAGCCACCCAGATTTGACCAGAAACAACAGACAATAAAACACATAGAGGTATATAACCCTTCACTCAAAGTCGTCAACATTAGCCTATTATTTTGTGTTATGAGCATAGAGTTATAATAAGTAGGTTATGAGACTACCTTGCACATGGAGGATGTCATGAAGGATCCGCTTGTTGCAAGGGGTTAACTCCCCAACTCAAAGGTGATACTGCCATCTAGCGTTGTGTGACATGCATTGCTATAAATAAAACAATTGTAAAGTACCAAGAAACAAACAAACATCTCAACATGTTATTTTATCATTTCAATTTAGATTTGTCATAAGACACAACCAGCCTTAACGGCAAAGATGCACATGTCGACTAAAGGCAGAATTCTATTATTATTTGAGTATGTTGGGACTCCTTGCCACAGTTGCCAGACAGTTGTAGTCATTTCAGAGAAGTCGATTGACACTCCACAGACAGAAGTGCATACGGAAGTTGCCTGCAGCCCTATCTTTTACAGTCTATGCTGCAGCCTCATTAACTTAACCAGTCCTCCTGCACGAAGGTTAGTCATTCGAATCGTTCTGACAGTCTGAGCGGGGATGTTTTGAGCATGTTTGATTGTCACGTTCAATTGAAAATAATGATGGGTCGTGAATGTGAGAGCAGAGCATCCATCCAGCAGCTAGCTGGCTCGTGTACATGGCTAAGGGGTTCGGATGTGTTTACATAGAGCTATGCTGTCTGATAGCCTGTCCCATACACGGTATGTCATTGTCATGGTGTCGATGATGAGTCAGAGTCACTAATGCAAAAAAAAACAACTGCCCCTGGCAAGCTGATGTCGGTGCCATTGAAGTTGCATCGCTGTGGATCATATTATGTAGTGGCAGCTATCCACACGGTTTTCATATAGCAACACTATAGCCTAAGTTAATAATTCATAGACCTTAAGACCTATAGTGTTACTCAGTGATGGAAAATAAGTACATTTATTCAAGTACTGTCTGCAGCCTACTAAACGTGCGTGCAGTACTTGAGGTACTTATAGCCCTAGAATGGCTGTGATATTACATACATACAACATAGCCATATGGTAACCGGTCACTTCGCCAAAGATCCAACTCGCCAAATTGTCCAGGCTCATTGGGCAGGCTTGTCAATGCTCCTGGATTCGCCAGTATGATCTACTATGTTATATATCTTCTATGATGAGTCATAATTAAGGATGTCTTACTTTGCTTCAGTCATCAAATTTGTACACCTACATTACAGTTCCGCACACCCCCTAAAAATAAATCTCCTGGATTCTCCTGGACTGACAGTCCAATGTTGACAACCCTGCTCATTGGCGAGGTGTCCTAGCAAGTTGATTTGGCAGTTGGATTTTTGGCAAAGTGACTGGTATTCAGCCATATCACTCCTACTGCCCTCCTGGGTCGGTGAGTGAGTCATCGCGGCTACATAAAGCGCTCCGTTTGTACTCATCAGATTTGCTGTGACTTGGAGTCAGCCGAGTCAGCTATTGTAATCTAGTTTCATGTCCATCCATTTGAAAGTTCTGGCAGAAGTGTATTTAGTTAAATCTCTCCACTTTCCCACAAGTTTCCCCATGGACCTCATTTCCTCCAGCGAGCACATACACAATGGGGCACATAAAAATCTACAGGTGTTACCCCTTACCAACTGAACTGACTAGTCAATTTACTTCTACCCCACTGAGAGGCGAACATTGTACTTTTCACTACTATTATTTGACAGCTTTACTTTGCAGATTTGAATTATGATGATTACAAAACAAATTAACCAATTATAACTTACACTCTAACAGTATAAGTTAAGTAAGTGGCTAATTTGTTTTTGTCATTGGCAAAATCCCAATCAGCGCCCCTGTGTTCATTTACTTTACTTGAGTAAAACAAATCTGTGTACTTCTTCCACCATTGGTGTTACTCACTGACTCTGTCTCTGTTTGTTTCAAGTCAAGGTCAAGTCATGTGTTCCCTGGAACTATCTCCTGCTATGAAGTAACCACTGGCTCAATCCCCCCCATGTCCTCGCTTGGTGGCCCGTGGCGTTCCACTGCCTCCACCTCCATCCCAGCAGCCAGTGGTTGTGGTGATGCAGCTGCCATGGCCGCAAGCCAGTGCCCCGAGCAGGCCACGTTGGCCTCGGACCGGTATGCCAGACTCATCCTGGCCCAGATGAACAAGATGCGGCTTCGGGCAGACTTCTGCGATGTTGCAATCAGGATCGGGGAGCGAGTCTTCAGGATTCACAGGCTTGTGCTCGCTGCCAGCAGCCCATATTTCTCCGCTTTGTTCTCTGGGGGGATGAGTGAGGTTGACAAGGAAGAGGTCCAGATCCTGGGGGTAGAGGCAGAGGTCTTTGAGGTGCTGTTGGACTTCATATATACAGGTCCAGACTCCATTATGTAATCGCAAATGTCTTTTCCTGCAAAGCACCATGTTCATCCAGTAATCATAATGTGTTTCACATGTGATACATAAAAATCACCAACTCTGACCAACATTATTTTCAGTACATCAAAATAGTGTAGTGCCCCAGTGTTCTAGTCAGTGTATATACAGACAGGAGACACATTAAAGGAAAAACCTTTATAATTGAATAGAGAAACAGAAAGAAGAAAATATTGTGACTAGGAGGGTTCATTATAGGGGCACACATTGCTCAACTGGCTAACAGAACAGTGAGTAAAGTGACATCTGCATTACTATGGGAAAGACATCAGGTCGGGAAATTGTAGTTGAAAGCGCACATTCAATGACGTGATGCACTTGCATTAGGTGATCACCTTTATGCTATGATGAACACTTATGTCCTGAAGTGATCTATTAGGGCATGTTTTTCCTTTAACTTGTCACCTGCTTGTATATGTCAATTCCAAACAAAGATCCAACATTTATGAGTTTGTTTTTATGTATATTTATTACACCATTTACTGAATCAGCCTTTTCCATTCAGGTATGATCAGTGTGACAGTGGAGAACGTACAGGAGATGATGGTAGCTGCAGACATGCTGCAGCTGAGTGAAGTGGTGTCCATCTGCGGCGAGTTCCTCAAAGGTCACATGGACCCCTCTAACTGTGTGGGCATCTACCAGTTTCTGGAGCAGATTGGCTGCATGGACATGCTGGAGTTCTCTGAGAACTACATCTATGTTAACTTCCTGGAGGTATAGTATGCTAGTTCTCCAACTTATTGCTTCAGATCGCTTTGCTGTGTCTTTGCGTAATGCTGTCGCCTTGTTGGTATATACCGTAATCTAGATTAAAGCTCGATGCCGGTCAATAGAGAGTGCTCTGTTAAGCAAGAGTGTCCTTATGGCTCGAACGCCAGTTGAAACATTAAAAGAGAAAGTGTGGTTGCATAGATGCGAGTTGCGAGGAATCCGCTGGGAAATTAATTCCGTCTTGACATTGTGATGTCACATGAAGCATGACCAATCCTGTTTGATTGGACATTATATTGTCCTATCAGAAAAGGGGCAGAAAAAGTCCATTGAACTCAATGGACCTTTGGGGTTACAGAAAGGGTTACTGGCTTTGTGTTGTTGAGGTGTCCTTGAGCAAAACACTGAACCTCTAACTGCTCCTGGTTGATGTCTTGCATTGTTGCCTCCACCACCGGTGTGTGAATGTGCATGGGTGAATGTAACGCTCTTTGTAAAGTACTCTTGTTCATTTTGGAACCCAGCCTCTACCATTTGGAAATTGTCCGTAGTTCATATTTTAATTTAGATTTTATTTCATGTCTTTTTAAAGCTTAATTTATACGGTATAAGGTACTCACTTCTGTAAGGTACTCACTTCTGTGAGATACTGTATTCTTTATATTTAGCTGTTGGTGGAATTCACACTGGAATGTCTGTTTTGTTTACATGTACAGTATGTATTTGATGTGTCTGATAATCCCATATGGGATGGGTCAAATGTTGTCCAGACACGGAAATAAAATATTCATTCATTCATTCATATACTCCATTGCACGACGGTACAGTGGCTGCCCTCGTCCTTACTGAAATCCTGTCGGCTGGCCTCTCCTAGGTGTGTGTTACTGATGAGTTCCGGGGCCTCTCAAAGGACCAGCTGGTTAAACTGCTTCGCAGCGAGGAGCTCAGGATCGAAGACGAGTACCAGGTCTTCACAGCCGCCATGGACTGGGTTCTTCATGATGTGACCAAGAGGAAGAAACATGTGGTGGAGGTGTTGGAGCCAGTCCGCTTCCTCCTACTGTCCCCACAGAGGCTCTTCAAGTACATAGAAGGTGAGAAGAACGTGAGCATATGCAATCGATCACCACTGTGATTTTCTGCTTTATTGTTAATATTGTTGCTGTTGGGCAGTAACCTCGTTCCTATATATATTGAACCGCTTGCTTTACTGTATTCTCTTTTGCCTGAATACGAAGGCGTTACGGATTTCAGCCTCCGGGTGGCTCTGCAGACTCTGCTCAAAGAATACACCGAATTCAACAAGTCTCCCAAGGAAAATAAGATTTTTGGGATGTTTCAGCCGGCCAATATGAGACCCAGGAGGAAAGCCAGAAAGTTCCTTTATGCCATTGGTACTGTGACCTAAGCATCTCGCCTTAACTTCTATAATTTTCACCTATAATAACACATTAGAAAAGAAATGTTAATGAAAAAACATCTTTAAGACACACACTATGAGATGGCTAATTGGTGTTAGAGTAAAGCTCTTTGCACACAGGCGCGTTTAACCACACGGATAAAACGGACAATATAATTTTTTGAAAAGAAAACAATGATTCTCTATGACCTCATGCACACCGGCTCCGAATTAGCCGTGCGACGAGTGGCTGCCGCCGTGCGTTTTTTTCTCGATCGAACCCAGTTCGATTCGTGCGTCTTGTCGCATGCGGTAAAAAACTCATCACTCCTTTTATGACTCCTTTTTGGATCCGCAGCGCCGATTCCGCACATCCTTGCACACCAAATCCAATGAGTTTTATTCATGCCGCAAACGAAAAAAACGCAACTGTCCTGTGTGCAAAGGGCTTAACACATGATGTATTGCTTATTCATTTTGTGGTAAATAAAGGCACCATAACCATGCATCCATCTGCTGTACATACTGTAGCACACTACACAAACTCATCAATGGTCGTGTGGTCTTTCCGTACGGCAGGAGGCTACACGCGACTGCAAGGCGGCCGGTGGAGCGACAGCCGGGCTTTGAGCTGCGTGGAGCGCTTCGACTCCTTCACCCAGTACTGGACCACCGTGTCCTCCGTGCACCAGGCCCGCAGCGGGCTGGGGGTCGCCGTACTGGAGGGGATGATCTACGTCGTGGGAGGTGAGATCCTACCCATATTAACCACTTAAGCCCTAAATTATAGGTGCTCTAATTCGGGGCGCCTCGTTGCGTCACCGAGTATGAACAGTTCATACCACACAAATAAGGCTTGAATCCTTGCAGCTGACATGCATTTCGCCATCTACTGTATCTCTGTTGTTCACTGTCCTATCTGAATAAAGCATAGGGTATAATGGCCAATATAAATTACATAGATTGAATTAATCTTTTCTTTTTCTTCCACCAGGAGAAAAAGACTCAATGATTTTTGACTGCACTGAGAGATATGATCCGGTGACGAAGCAGTGGGCAGCTGTGGCGTCTTTGAATTTTCCCCGTTGTGGGGTGGGCGTGTGTCCCTGCCACGGAGCTCTTTATGCACTGGGTAAACAGTGATGTTTGTCTACTGCGCGTGATGTAGTAGTGATGTCCCTTCTCTTTGAAGAACTAAGACCATCTATACTGTAGAGATGGTCTCTTCAGGCTCTGGAGGTCCTACAGAGCGTCCTGGAGCATGAGAAGCTATAATGAAGTGTCAACTCATTCTCCCTCTGTAGGCGGCTGGATCGGGTCAGAAATTGGGAAGACGATGGAACGTTATGACCCAGAGGAGAATAAGTGGGAGGTGATAGGTAACATGGCAGTTCCCCGCTATTACTTTGGCTGCTGTGAGCTACAAGGTATATATCTTTTCGGTGAATCTCAATTTGCAATATTTAAGTTAATAATAACTTAAGGGCAACATTTTATGCAGTATGGTGGATGCTGGAGTTGTTTGGGGTTAAAAAGAAAATAACACTTGTCACCTCTGACTGTATGTCAGAAAGTTCTCTGTGCTCTTTTTTTATGTCACCAAATAAAATCAATCAATCCCAGGGTTCATTTACGTGATCGGTGGAATCAGCGACGAGGGAATGGAGCTCCGCTCGGCTGAGGAGTATGACCCCATCTCCCGCCGCTGGAGAGCTCTGCCCATCATGGTGACACGAAGAGCCTACGTGGGCGTGGCCTGCCTCAACAACTGCATCTACGCTGTGGGAGGATGGAATGAGGCGCTGGGCTCACTGGAGACTGTGGAGAAGTACTGCCCTGAGGAGGTAAGAGGGCCACGGCATGATGCTACTACAGGGGCTCATGCTACTACAGGGGCTACTACTGTAGATCTGCTATTTTTGAAAAGTCGTGAAAATATGTGCAAATCTTTCAATATATGTATTTCTCAAGCGAACATTTATAACTAAAGTTTTGCTTCTGGGGGGGGGTCCCTGGAACTAAATATTTTGACATGGGGGTCCGTGGCCAAATACATATCATTTTAGGGGTCGTCCTTCATATGAAAAGGTTTGAGCACCACTGACATAGAAACAGTTTTTTTCCAAAAAACAAACAAAAATAGCAGATCTACAAGCAGCGCGGCACTCAGTGCTTGTACAGTATATCTGCTATTTTTCAATAGTTAAAGCACAAAATGTGAGTGGATCCTTGTACCCAGGGCCCAGAATTTGGTGCGACACCCCTGATGCTACTGCAGCGATTCCCAACCAATTCCCACCACTGACTTAAACCTACAGAACGACCTATCGAGTCACATACCTTGTAGCCGTACTCTGTGTCAACACACTCTTCCAAGAAGCGACTTCCAATTCAGATTTCTAATTCAGATTCAGCTCACCAGATGTTGTTTTTCCTCATCTTCTGGTGTCGTGTAGGAGAAGTGGGTGGAGGTGGCACCGATGGCTACACCGCGAGCAGGGGTCTCTGTGTCGGCGGTCAACGGGCTGCTGTACGCCATCGGGGGCAGAGCCTCCAGCAGGGACTTTTCGGCACCGGTGACGGTGGACTCCGTGGAGATCTACGACCCTCACCTGGACACATGGACCGAAATCGGCAACATGATCACCAGCCGCTGTGATGGCGGCTTGGCTGTTCTCTGACACTAGGGCTGGGACAAAATAAAACAGCACAATAGTTTTGACCAAATACCTACCTTTATATGGCATTGTGATGGGATCATTCATTTTATTTGAAGGTTTTTCAGAAATCTTCAAAAAATGTGAAAATGGGCCCGGGCCGGCGGCTTGGTGGTCCGGACACCCCAGGCTGCAATGCCAGCCTGACAGCGTGTCACAGGTTTGAATCCCGTTCCCTTTGCGTGTCAATCCCCATCTCTCTGCCCATTTCCTGTCAGTCTACTGTCCTATCAATAAAAGGCATTAAAAAGGCCCCTCAAGAAATTATAAAAAATAGTGAACATGGATGCTCTGTGACACGTGAGATTGTAGATCTGCTATTTTCACTTTAAACGATCTTTGAAAGTATAAAATAAGGCTTTAAGTGATTCAATCCAGGAATAGACAACACTTATGCCATATGACGATATTACAATATCGTCATATTACAAATCTCAGATGAAAAAACAATCTCATATCATCATGATATTGATATATTTCCCAAACATATTTGACAGCCTGCAAACTAGTGATAATCTACTAAGATATATTGCAGAATCTCTCCCCACGTGCACAGATTTGACTTCAGCAGGGCCATTACCAGGAATATTGGGCCCTGTTAAATTAAGACCTGGAATTATTGTATACTTTTTTATTTTTTTATTTGTGCAAATCTTTGAATTTAAGTATTTTTAGAATAGAAGAGAACAACATAAATCAAGAGTAACGTGAAAATAATCAGCATTTTATAAAAGTTTAAAAACATTTGTAACTCAAATGGGTCCATGACATGAAAAAGTCTGAGGACCACTGGCATAGAAACATGTTTTTCAGAAACCTGTTAGGATTTAGGACATTTATAGAATTGGGTCAATATATTCAAAGACTTGCTCAAATTGCACTCGTGCCATGCTGTGAGCTTAAAGCATAAAATAATGGTTGAAGTGGTTAAAATCTAAAGAACGGATGCGTTCCAGGTCTTAATGGGTCAAAAGATGCTACCGGGCGGACCCTGCAATACGTAAACTGTGGTTCCTTGAGCCCCATGAATGAATCATCACGTTTCTCTTTTATCACTTTTCACTGCTTTATGAGGGCCCTGTTCACCAGCAGCCTATTTTATGTTGTGCCTTCCATGAGCTAATGAAAAAAACACATTTTCATGTCAATGACTTTGTCTGCCCACAAAACCCCATTTGAAAAGATTTTGTGCCAGGGACTCTCCCATAAGAGAAGATTTGTGAACATTTGTCAAAATATGTAACAATTTTTTGTTTACAGATCTACAAGCTCACAACAACGCATTGCACCAAGAGGCCACTTTTTAGTACCAGCGTGCCCACTGAACCTGCACAAATAGTGCATGTACAAGGTCACAATGCACCACAAACGTGTAGATTGTCTATTTTCAAATAGCCCAAAAATAACTTCCTCATTTTGCTGAGGACAACCTGGAAACCCCTCAGACCCCTAGGGGTCCCCAGATCCCACTCTGATAAGCACTTGCTTGAAGTTATAATAAGTAGGATTTTCCTGAAATCCAATGTAGACTCCATACATTATAAAACTAATCCCTGTCAATTACTGTACACAAGAAATGTGTGGTGATGTCTGCATCCGCAGAGATCATTCCTTCTGCCTGTATTTTCTCTTTTTTTTTTTTTTTATGTTTCTGGGTGTTAGGCTAGCCTTTTGGATAGTAGGTGTGTGCTATGGATAAGGTGCAGAACCTCACAACAAAGTCTGTGTTTATCTGGTATACCTGCAGACTGAGCAAACTGATTTGAACTCTTCTGACTTATATATGTATGTATTTATTGTAAAATATAAAATAAAAAAACACACATTTTAGTGTGAAGTGAGCGGTGCTATTTATGAATTGATTTCATCGTCCCACACACATTGGTCTACGATGCTTGGGCAACGTGACCCTGGGCGTTCAACTAACTTTGGACAAAGCTTTGGAGCTTTTCTCCTTCCAAAAACACTGTAAAAACAGTGCCTTTTAGTGGCTAGTTGGCTACCCAACACTTCATACAAGGGAAGCTTGCTTTATCAACTCCTATCAACTCATTAGAGGCACGAGACCTAGAACTTTCCACTTCAGCTCACTTGAGCTTAATGGAGAAAAGACAGCAGACATGCTTAGGAAATCTGTTTTCCTTGGTTTTTAATAATGATGACCTTTTAAAACATCTCTTGTATCCTTGTAGGATCATGCAGCTCTTCAAATTAACAGCAGTACCTCTTATCGAGTTGAATATTAATCACTGTCATATAGTGACATGGGATCGCCCTCATAATTTTATCTTTTTTTAAGCACTGTATTGTCTTTGCTGATTAAAACAAGCCTGCAATCATTTTCTTTTAAGTGAATGTCACTGTCTAAAGTAGAGTTCAGTACCCCCAATAAACTATTTAAATTTTACATTAAATCTCAAAAGAAAACATGATCTTGAAGGATGACGATCATCATGGAGAGACTGATAAAAGATGTTTAGGAACATTTAATAAACAACGTTGTGGCCTTGATACTTCTTGAGCTTTTGTCTAGACAGCAAATGATACAATAGTGTAACATGAATCACTTATTTTTACTTCTGCTCAAAACTCCCTGCTGACAAGTGCCACCCCAGCCTGTAGGATTACGTGCAATGACAATTATCATCCTCCCCACCTGGCTTCCCTTGCCCAAACACGGGCCAAAGCCGGACACACCACGGTGCATGGAATTTACCACTGCGCCACCCAAATGCAGTCTTTTGAGCTGCTCTGATATACCTTTTCCATCCATCTGTAAATATTTGTATATGCAAATATATTCAGACTATTCACTGTGCAGTTCACTTCATACACAAAAAGTACAAAATGATCCTGTTAAATGTATCTATTGGGAGACAGACCTAAACTCAAAATAAAATCTTTAAAGTTTAGCATTTTAACAACTTAAATTTTAACATTTTCAAAAAAAATGCCTATCTACAAGCTTGCAAGACATCGTGTGACGTGTCACAATGCATTGTGATCTTGTACTTCTGCCATTTTAAACATATTTTGGGAAAGTAACCTTTGCCTATTTAAGGCATGCCATAAAATAGGGATGGTAGGGTTAAAGTGACTAATTATGAAGCTCCATCCTTAATCTTCTTCTCAGTGCAGAGCTTCTTCAGCGTCAGAGTAGCCACCAGTGAGAACGTGGCAACCAGCGTGAGGACAGTCCGCATAGCTTTGAACCATGCTGGGTAGCCCGGTAACAGGGTCAAGTCATAATGCAGAGACAGTCCCAGTCCCATGAGAACCACCAGGGCTCCTTCTGTGACATCATCCCTGCAGAGCAACGCCAGCCAAGCCAGAAGAGACGGCACCACACTGTTTCCAAGATTCTTCCAGTCAGGCTGGGCAGGGCTACCCTCAGGCAGGGCAAACCCCCAACGAGCCCCTCCTAGGAAGGAGACGATGGAGGCTCCATAGGCCACCTGTGCGAAAGCCACCTCCGGGTAGAAGGCCTGTGTGGCAGCCATCAGTAACGGGGCTGAGAGGAAGGGGAGAAGGCCACCGAACCCCAGGTATAAAGCTGGTTTGGGAGCTTGAGCAAGGGCCCTCATGTTGAAACTCTCCTTGGTAGGTGGCCTGTCCCCTCTCTCGGGGGCACTCTGGTTTGAATGGCAGAGACGTGAAGTGAGGCAGCTCAGAGGCTTCACACTCAACAACCTGTTGTTGGTGCATGCTAGCCTGGAGAGCTGTGATGTAGAGGCACTTTTAATGGCCACGGTGGAAGTCGTGACATAGTATTCCTGAGCCTTTGTTAAGCAGTTTGGAGGTCTGACTACAGGCTGAATGTATCTCCATGCTAGACCCTGGAGTGGAAAAGAATTAAACAAATCAAAGCAAAATGGCAGGAGAAGTTACACACAGAAGTCATAACGGTGGACTATTTATCACAACATAATGTGTTAAATTAAAAGTTTAAAATAATGCTCGATGAAGGGATTTAATTAGGCTCTCTGCTTACCCTGGGAAAGTGCCGTCTCAGTGCAAATGAAATCATTTTCAATCTGGAAAGAAACACAAATGATTCGGTTAATAACGAGTGAAGCTGAAGCCACCTAAATATGTTGCCCAACTTAACTACCAACCAGCTTAGCTAACATTAATGACTGCTGACCACATATATTAGTCTAAGCCAAGGAAGGACTCTATCTCATTGTCAACCTTGGCTTTTTATTCTTGAACGTTGAATTAACGTGTAAAAAAGTCAACGGGTTCAGCTACACGTGTTAATTAGGGTTAGGGGGTTGTTGTTGTGGTTGTATTAGTAGAAGGTCGTTTGCCGTGTCTTACCATTCATTCCGTTCTGTGATCTATTGATTTGTTTAGTTCCCTTTTTACGAAATCCGTTCTGATATCGATTGGTTTTCCTGACAGTTGGGGGAGGTAGTAAGTTGCATTCAGGATCAAAAGAACCATATATCAAAACACAAACATAACTTTATATAGCCTACAAATATAAAAGGAAGTAAAAAAATACAAATGCATGCAGTTCATAATTTGATTATAAGGTACTATATCCTACATAAAACGAAACGGGCCTGACTTTTAAAATAGCCTACGTAAATAGCACAGCAGAAATAAATAAAATAGGCCTATCCTATTAATACAAATATAGCCAATCTACAAGCGTGCAACACATTGTGAGCTTGTAGATCTGCTTTAAACCTTTTGAAATAAAATAAACGCGTTTTGAAAAATGTGGTCAATTGTTTGAAGAATTTATTTAAGGTTGCATAGGAAAAAGTACAGTTTCACGACAGTACAAATCACCGTTAGGTCAACTAAAAGGAGATCCTAGTGCGCTTTTCGGCTTATTTGCCAGTTTGTGGAACGGAACTTGTCATTTAAACTTTATCTGATAGCAGAGGTACAAGGCTGCGTAATTATAGCCAGTCTTGAACACAGCCCAGTTCAGAATCCTACTCGAATCCGTCAGTGCCAGCGCCACACTGCTCTTTAAAACCCAAACAAACATCAAAGCTCACTCTTATCAACAGGTAAATAGTTGCGAGAGCGTCTTATCCGTCTATGAATGAGTAACAGATCAGGTATAAGTCTGGTATCATGATACATTTGGGTTAATCTCGGTGAAGAGAAAGTGGTAGATGGAATCATGATGAAATAATACAACAGCTAGCCTAGCTTAGCGGGCTGATGAATGTGTGCTGATGCCTGGTAGAATACAAACACCAAGGACGAGTCAGTGACGTCACAATCACATGTCGCTTGAACTCGTGCAAGACGTTCTTGTTTTGAAACGTTAATTCGTTTCAGTTTGCTTTGCTAGTTTGATTTCAGTTCAGTTTTAATTCGTCTTACGTGTGCATATTAAAGCAGGTTTGGGAGTTTACTTAGTTGTAATTTTGCTTTAATTTGGTTGATTTAGAAAACGTTGGATAAAAGAACGTGTGACATTAGATACTAATAATGTGGGGGAACTCAATGCAATTCATCAACTAATTAAAGTTTATTTTAAAGTCACATAAGTTTTTATTTTAGTTTCAGTTGAAGATTTCCCCCCGTTTTTAGTTGCGCCTGTGACGTCACTGACGACTCCTTGCTGTTTATCCCAGGCTGCTGCTAAGGTAGCCATTTTGAAACTGTGTTGTTCCAACGAAAGAAGCCAGGTATGTTTACCTCTTATTGCAGAAATATGACGGCGGCGTACGGACAGCAGCTGCGGCCGCGGAGGCTCCCCGCGTCCTGTTTTTAAGTTGATAAACTCTAATTTCTGCCCGGTTGGTCTCAGCTAGCTTTCTGTTTGCACGGGTTTTAATTTGCAACAACGCTGCTTCCCACAACGCTAGCTAATTAGCTAACAAGTTGCTATGCTAAACGTTAACTAAGCGGGGGTTGGTTTAGCTAGCTGCTGGAAGAGTTTGAGGAGGTTGATCTGATAACGTTGCTGGGAGGTTATATCAATGAGACTTGATCGATAGTTGCTGTTTGTTTAAACATCGATCGTGCTGATCACTTGTTTAGGTAATAAGAAGTAAATTACATGTTGACGTGGTGTTGCTCTGCAGTGTTTTGAGTTGGTTAATTTATTGTTAAATAATATGTGGCACCCATTTCTAACTGTCCCAAACACCACTTACATACTAACTGTATCACTTCTATAATCACTTATTTATTAAATCACTTCTTCACCACTTCTATAATCCATTATTGTTACACAAGCTTTGCAGAATCAATGAATTTTATTGAGCTATGCTTTCATTTAACTTGTGTTTTAATGCAAAAAACGCAACTGTCATGCGTTCTGTAAACTCTGTTCTTGAGCTGTTATGTAATAGTAATACACATCTGTAGGAGTTAAAATGTCCCAAGAGGTGTTGGGTTGTGTGATTCAGAAAAGCTGAATAATGTTGGCGGTGTTTAGATTAACTCCTTTATTCTTTGGAATGATGGAATGAATGACTTGCATGTAACTTTACTGATACAGAGGAGAAAACAGCGTGTGTTTTGATAAAGTGCAGGCATTGCTTTTAATTGATTGAATACTTTTACATTAGAAGTTTAGGAATAGTGCACTGCAGGACAGTACAGTTTGGTCTACTAAAAGGATTTAGACCACAAGCAAGCGCAATGGCTTGTTTGGGGTCCATTTGTACTCCATTCATAGTGCTTTTGGGTTGTCACTCCTCCTAGGGCCCTACACTGTTAAATCCTGAGTGTTCAGTTAACTCAGAGTGTTATGGGTCCATTTGGTTCCATTTGTATACTCTCACATTTCGAATCCTGTGAGGTTCCACTTCACTTAGTTGTACACTGTTTGAGTTAAATGAACACCCAGCATTTTACCGTGTAGCGTAGCCTATTTAAAAGTGCAGCAGGGGAGGAGTGAGGAAGAAAGTGTGTTCATGTCCAAGTTATTTTTATACTGGTGGGAATATTTATTATTTAAAAAGCAGACACAATTTCATGAAAGGAGTTGACTGTAAAATCCCTGAGTCATGATCTTCCGTCCTCTCTCTTTAGACATGGTTTATAAAACGTCAACATTTATTTTTAAGTTTTTGCTGTCTTAAAATCAGAGACTACTCCTGGTTTTAGATGCTCTCTATGAATCAAGACTGTTGAGCTGCAATCCATACGTTTCATGGGCTACCCTGCGATTTTAACCCGGGTCGGGAAACATCTACTGTTCACCCAACAGGGAATCATTGCATGGCCAGGGGAGATATTTCACTCATGTTTTGATTTGAATTGTTCGTATTCGTTCGCACAATAAAAACAGTACAAAGACAACATTATTAAAAGACAGAAATAAGTGCAGGTGAGAAAGGATACAAGGTTCTCACCTAAAATACAATTATTAGTAAGTTTAAGTTACACATAGTAATCAAACATAAGACATGACAAACAAGTACCATATGCGCAGTTGAATGTATGGGCAGGGCTCGAGTGTGTGTTTGTGTGTGTATTATGGGTGGGCGATTTGGAAAAATGCAAAATCGCAATATTTTCCCAAGCTGTATCACGATACACGATTTTATCACGATTCTTTTTCATGTTGGTTTTGATGGTTATTTTTCAAGTTACTTGACAAAAACTAGACTCTCTCTCTGGGTTTCTTTTGGGAGGTCTAAATTGAACTTTACAAGTATTTAACTCTGACAGTATACAAATGAAACCAAATGGATTTGGTTTATCGTGGAGACATTGTATTGTCTCCACGATAATTATCACCATATCGCCCACCCCTAGTGTGTATGCAGAAGTAAGGCTACATTGTGCTTCAGGCAGGGCTACTTGTCAATCAGTAGGTGTCCTCCTACATGACACCAGGGTCTGTACCAGTTATATTGTACTGACAAGACATAGTCTACCATACACATTGGTTGAAAATATATATACATTTTTCTATTAAAATAAGTTCTGAATTACAACTTTGAATCTGTGTTTTACACCCATGACATGAGTGACCCGAGTTTTCTCACCTCACTAAGAAGTGTAGGGAATATTAATATGCTCTAGTAGGGCTGCCCAATTATGAGTAAAACCATAATCCTGATTAATTAGCTGAATATTGTAATGACTTATTAATCACAATTTATTACAATGTTTTTGAGGATTAATACCTTTGTTGCTTTATTTTGCTTGATGAATATAAAGCTGGATTGCTTGTACAATATTCTGGTTATTAACCTTTAGTTAATAACAAGAACATGGTGACGAGGGCAAAGTGCAACAACCGTCCAAATAACATTGGAATTAATTGCCAAGTTTCACGAATTGTGAAACTAAATCACAGTGTGTGTCTCAGGCTGCAGAATGAATTTGTGATTATGGCTTCATTATCTTATTTACACATGTCCTGTCTCTTTTGTTTTTTACACAGGTCCTGTCTGTGCAGATAAAGACACTCGCAAAGTGAGCAGAAAATCTGTGGTTGGACAACACAATCTGGAAGGAAAGGAAAGATCATATTGACAGAAATCGTGCCCATGCTATGTGTCAGCCCCTTCTTTGCCTAAGGAAAACAAAGTCGGTTGCATTCTGTTTTTCAAGGCTTCCTCGTTTATGGAAAAGTTTGTTTTTGCCCTTTGATAAAGGAGTCCCAGGTATTTTATGACACTGAAGACCGTCGGCTCACAGAAGATTGCTGACATGATCTATGAAATCTGAACTACTGCCCTCACTACTTAGGTCAGATTCCAACTCCAAACAAATCAACTGGCATTTAACCAATGTGAATGTAAAAAACGCAAAGACAAACCCCTTGTTATAATGCATTGTCCCACAGTATCCCATTAACAGAGACCCAAGATGACCGCAATGTAACATAGGGTTTCACTTCCTTCATTGTCATGTGACTTTGAGATCTACAGCTTTATTTTTCTTCCAAATCAGACAGTCTTTTCACCAGTTTGATGAGGTGAGCGGTGGTTTTCAGTGACTTCCCCCTCCTATTGGAAATGAAAGACTGTCGCTGAACTTATTTCTTTTTCGGTGTGTATTTCGGATAGAGATTACAATGATACGGTAAAAGGCACGTCGCAGTGAATACGAGCTGGCACACAGTGTGGCAGGAGAAGACCTCGGAACTGCTTCTCTCCCTGTTGGATGTCCCAGCGGAACTGTTGCACGTACTGCTCAACAGCTTCCACAGACTGCTTCCTCATATCACTACTAGACAACCCCCCTGCCTCACCCTTTGGACAAATCACCTGTCAATCGTTTACTTTGCCAATCTAATAACCTTCAGCAAATGATTAAACAATGAATCAAATAAGTTTGTGACTAATTCGGTGTGGGACAAGTTGAGGGAGGAACTAGGGAACGGCAAGGCTGATAAAACACTAATAACCTCACCTGCCCGGAGGCAGAGTTGGAAACTAGTTCACAAAGGAATATCAGCCTCCCCCTCCCTCCCCCAGAACCTCTTGTTCTCTGCTTCCAAGCCAGTACCCCGGCCTGGTCAGCCAGTTCTCTGGATCACCATTCCAGATCATTCCTGAAACCCTCTTGACACCTTGTCTCCCCAAACGTTTCACCCTGGACAACGGGGTCCGCCTCTGGGGAAAGGGGCTGTGCTGTCCTGGAGGAGACGGACGCGGGCTCGGCAGCGTGCTGCTACCCATCTGTCATTGCACACGTTTGGTGAACAGCGTCGGCGGGCCTAAGGAAGCGAGCCCAGACGCACGGCGAGGAGAGGAGGCAGAGGACTTCAGAGCCACAGACTCTGGGGTAATGACAGTGCCTCACCGCTCATCCTCAGTTCACACAGACAGACAAACACACCATTCTCATATCGTTGCTGTCGGGCAGAAACCTTGTATCTTGTGTTTTATCTTTTTATTTATTTATTTTCTTCATAAATTAATGCCCTATTTAATACTTGCATACTCCGATTAGTCTGCGCTACTACAAACGTAGCGTAAAATAGCACATGTATAAGTTCAGAATGGTGCGTCACGGATGTGGCACGTTGTCAGCTTATATATAGGCTATTTTTGAACATTTTTGAAGATGGAAAAAAATAGGAAGGTTGAAAGTCGTTTACTCATGTCTGTGGGTTCTAAAATTATTTAACCAATGAAAGCTATTAATAAAAGCTTGTGATAATAACTAGCTTAGATGCAAATGTCCATTTCCTGAAAAGTAACCGTTTTGGACTTAGAAGGTTTCCAACTGGCAGTGACATCAGCTGGCAATGGAGTGTCTACTTGTGTTATTCTTGTTAGATCGACTACTAGACGCAGTAGGCTAACCTTTTGATAGTGTTAATTTCAAACACGCACACACACACCAATATTGTAATGTAATGTTTCTGCATCATGCTATTATTTTCTTAGACCCTAGCTAGCTGCTACTCAGCAAACAAGTGATGTATTTGCAGGAGATGAGTTAGCCAAGGACAACCTAAGTATCTCTGTTACCGATGCTTTTAAGCCCCTCTAAGGAGAGATCCTGCAATATTGCCTTAAACAGGATCCGACATTATGCTGAGCTCTACTCGAGCCTTGCACAGCTGGTCCTGTACTTTGGATTGACAATGAGAATATACAGTATTTGCAACGCTTAACGTGAGCAGTACATAGAAAATACTGATATTTTTCCATCCCAAAGCTGTCATACATCCATAGACTCAGAGACAGCTGCAGCAAGTTGATCTTTGTTGTTTCTGCTAAGAATAGGATACCTTTTAGTTAATCTTGTGGAAGACTTTGACAAACTCTATAATAAATAAGTAATTACAATTGCAACCCTACTAGGTGCGTTGTACAACATGAAGGGAAGAAAACACTCAAATTGTTTGTTATCGCACCTGTGTTTGTGTAAGGAAGACCCATAGTATGTGAATATTTAATATGTCATTTGTTTTCCTGACTTCTGTTGTCAGATCCTGGCCATGAGGTTTGAAGCCTCGATTCACTGACCGGAAACACTGGACCTAAATGGCGCAGCATGACTTTGTCCCTGCCTGGCTTAACTTCTCCACGCCCCAGCCTGCCAAGGTATGTGTGTGCAAAACACTAGTTACTCATTCTTGTGTGCTTCCGTGCATGTTGATGTCTTAAAGTGTGCGTGTGCACTGTGTACATGCTCTCGTCACATCAAGGACATGTCATCATCAAGACTGTGTTCACAGCAGGGTTCAGGGGAAGGTCACATACATTGTGTGTCCTGTGGAGAGGAATTCACTTTTAAGTGGCATCATTTAATTACCCAAGATAATAGTGACACATCATTTACTTATTTGGGGTGAGAGCTATTTATTTGCCTTTTATTTCGTTTTAATGCTTTTGTATTCCTGTTATTAGAACTCCCTATTTTATCTTTTGCCAACTCATGTCTACGGTAACAATTGAAATGGTGCGTATATGGAGATAAAAGAAGCAATGTAAGTTTCATTGTGAAGACCAATAATAGTAAATAAAAGTCCAGACAACATCAAAACCAATAATTGACTTTGATCTTGACTTGACTTAAGAATGCATTTGTCAGCTTGGCTGTCCAGCTAAATGCGATCAGTCATAGTGTATCCTGGCCAGAGCTCTGTGTACGCTGTGTAAGGCGTTGGTCTCTCTGGGGAAATCTCGCTCTTTCGAACGACCGTCATTTCGACAAAGGAGCGGGAGGGTTAGCGACTCACCCCACGGAGGTCAGGGTTTGGGTTGGGTGACGAAAAGAAGACGCGTAACAGCGAAGCGCTCCCGGTCTCTCTAAATCATGAGTCAAAACTTAAGACTCAAACTACACTGTCATCTCAGCGCTGACAAATCACTTCACTTCAGGTCATCAGGGTTTTTCTCAGTAAGTCATACTGTGCCCAGGCTTAGGGACATGTTAAGTTTCCCCTAGTCCAGGGGTCTTCAACGTTTTCAGGCCAAGGACCCCTTAGTTGACATAGAGATGAAGCCCAAGTCTTTTGTGTCACACCAGCAGTTTTGGAATTGAAAGAAAAATAAAGTGATGTTTAAGGACAGGCTGGAGGACACAGCATGTAGGCTTAATATTTTAACTTCAATTTAGATGAGCACTTGAGTCTGGAATCCAGACTGATTGAATTATCTTGTTACCCATTTAATAATGTGTGCTTGCATGTTGTATGAAATCATAGGCCACCTGTGTCAAAAGAGAGAGCCTATAGAAGAAGTGAATAGTGTCTTCTGAGAAGATTATAGAGTTAATTCTTTTTACCCCAGTTGCCACCGTGGGTGCAACTCCCTTTCCAGTTATTTGCTGCAGACCTACACAGTAGAACATTAAGCAAATGAAGCAACCATTTATTTTTGTTTGTCTCTTTTCGCTTACTGCCGGTCCCCAAAGGATACATGCCCAAGTTGCGTTTTCCTTTTCATGTTTTGTAGTCCTCTGAGGTATTAAGATGAGGCAGTTACAGAATAGGAGATAAGAGTATATGGAGGATGTAAGATGTATTCTGGTTGCTTCACGGTGGCCAGGCTAAAACAAAAGTATCTTGTCATAAGACAAAGAATTAACTGACAGGGTAGGAAACTAACTTTTTACAGTGTGGTATGTGTGTGTGTCCTGAGGTAATCTTGCAGACTGGTGGATCAATTGGTGCCAAGCATCTTGAGCACACCGACCAGTAGGCCACAGAACGTCCACTTTTTCTGCGCGTTTAACTTAAATTTATAATGGAAGTCAATGGTGCTATTTCATTTTGCTGATTTCTCGTGGAAGAGGCGTCGCGTTAACGCCGCCTCTTCCACGAGAAATCAGCAAAATGAAATGTCAGATATGCCTTCCGTTCAGACGACAACGGCATTTTCGGGAGTTGGAAGCGCAAGATAGTAAATCAGAATTTTTGAGTGAAAATCTGTGAAACGATCCTCCTTGCGAGTTACAGGAAAACCGCAAAATGTGTAATGTAATGACTGACGCTGTAAAGCCGACAGCAGTGGTGCGCAGTGGAGCCTGTACGCTGCCATGGTGATTATGTAAACAAATGCTGTGACAGGAAGTAGAGCGAACATGATGTCACACACTGCCAGATAGTGTGTCACTGCCTATCGGCCTGGTGTGCACACTACATCGTTTCAGTCCCAGTGTGTCTTCGTATGAACACTGGGAAAAAAAGTGTCAACGCAACTGTTTCTCTACAGACCGTTGTCGTCTAAACATGGCCTGATATGGCTGAAACCGTGCCCACATTTGGATACAGTGAAAATTAACATTATAATACAGGAGGTCACATGGTTTCAATGGGGGGTGGGGTGTATATCGCAGATGGATTGACATTTGCTCAAAGTAAGTAACCTCAAGTTCCTCAACATAAGTTGTCTTTTAATAGAACATATGTGCAATATAAATAAATAGATATTAGTTACATCAATATCGTTCATGTAAAGTAGTTTGTTTATGCTTATTTGTTGAAATAATTAAAATCTCTGTTGATTTAGCGGACTGGGTCCCGGGACACTGGATTCATCTAAAGCTCTCTCCACTCAGAGCAGGCTCGCCGAGAGGAGATTTTCAGCGTGTTTCTAAACAAACTATTCATTTTGTCTGATGAGTAATAGATCACAGTTGTTAAACATTGATTATTATAGCCACTGCAAACGCTATAGCGTTTTTAACGCTGGTCACTTACTGGTTCGGAGAGAGGTGCCCCACAAAATACACTTTGTCCATATTTTGGACATGTAATTGTAGGCATACATTTTCAAAACTGATACCTAGCCTGGGCTGGCTTCCAATTTCGGGCTTTTGATCCGGTCGGGAGCGGAAGGCCTCCTACGTTTTTCTGTAGTCCAAAACGGACTACACTTTGGCCGGAAACAACGACCGGAAACAGTTTTAACCCGTACTTGCGCATGCGCTACTACTTGCGCATGCGCATACTGGGTTGAAACTGTTTCCGGTCGTTGTTTCCGGCCAAAGTGTAGTCCGTTTTGGACTACAGAAAAACGTAGGAGATCTTCCGCTCCCGACCGGATCAAACGGCCCGTTTAGTAAACGAAGACCAGGCTTTCCCCCAGCGGAAAGCCTGGTGATGCGAGGTTAACTGATACCTACTACAATCCCAATATACAGTACTTTATTGTATGACAAATAGCTGATTCACATGCTAGCAAGTAGCGACATACTGTGAGCTTGTAAATCTGCCATAAAAAAGAAAGCGAAAATGCCTATGATAGCCAAAATGGGGGTGGCAGGTTGGAAGTGGTTAAACTACCAACTGTGTGTGCAGTCAGTGTACACAGTCCCCCAATCCCCCTTTTCTAACTTTACCAATAGATAATAACTATAATAATACTTGAGATTTGTATAACTGAATAATCCAATTCAATCCACCAAGGTTTACAAAGTGCTGATAGGTTTGTGATGGCTGTCTCTCCTCCCACAGTCCCCTGCAGCCAACCTTGAGAAGCATGGTGAACCCCAACACCACCGAGATGGCAGGACTGCTGTGAGCCGACGCAGACACAATTCATCAGATGGCTTCTTCAACAACGGGCCCCTGCGAGCTTCAGCAGGTAAGCAACCACCACACCTCTCCTCCAGTTAATTATACATCAGACTTAGATGGCGCTAGTTCACAAGTCTTTCCCACCTGTCGTTTTTACAAGATATTATATTATTGATTGTTCGAAGCAACGCCGCAGTGAGAGAGATTGGATTGTGTTTGCAGGACATTCCAGAAAAAAACAGAAAGCAGCCAAGGAATTGCATTGGGAAACAAGTTGAAACGTCATGGCAAGCTGCAAACGCTGACACGCTGTCAAGTCAGAAATAAGAATTTAGAACCTTTTTTGTTACTCAAATCATTTGGATCTTGGGATCCTCATGGAAACGGCTTGGCTCCAATGTGGATCGATCAAAACATTGGTGATTGGCATAGGACCCAAAAAATCATGCATCGGTCGGTCATGCTCTAGTAATGGCACTCTAGGCGGATTTAAAATTGAAGGATGTGAAGTAAACATAGTGGCCTCTAACCTTTTATTTCTAGCCAACCATTATTGCAAAGGCAGGGCTGTGTCCATCTGTCAAAGGTCAAGTGTTTGCCATTCACAAGAGAGAGAAGGATGTTGTGGACAAATTTCATAATAAAACTTTCATTGTCTAAAATCATAATGTGCTATGGTAATCTGGGTGAGTCTTATTTTGAAGTCTGGAGTCAGTCGCTGGCTGTCATGACGCTAACCTCATGTCACCAGGCTTTCCACAGAGTATGGTTTTTGTCGCATTAATACTAAGACAATAATTTGATTACAATAAATGTACCCCAATTTATGAGGACCCAAATGCATTTGGTTCCCGATCCGGAATCAATGGGGATACATTTACTATAATACATTTTTTGTCTTATTAATGCGACAAAAACCATACTCTGTGGAAAGCCTGGTGACGAAAATATGATTGAACTGAAGTCTCCATGGCATGAGTAATCAATAGAAAAAGTCATTTTGGGGGTGAACTACTCCTTTAAGCAAGGGATAATCAATGGGGAGCATTTTTGTATCACCCTTTTCACCCCTGGTCTGTTTGCATGCCTGATGAAGGTGTTTGTCCTCTTCTCAAGGTGATGGATGGCAGCAGCCCTCTCTCCTCTTGAGGCATGACTCTGTGGACTCTGGTGTGGCAAAAGGGGGACATGGCGGGCTGGCAGGGGGTTCATGTTGGAAGGACGTGCCCAGCTGGCACGGAGCTCCGCGGGGGGCGCAAGACGGTCACCACCACCACCAGGGACGCCACCCCAAGCGCGTAGCGGGTGACAGGGACAGGCAGGGGGGGCACCGGCAGCGCAACGGTAACTTCCATCCACGCAAGGGCACCCCGTACCAGGACAAGTTCCCCAATGAGGAACGCAAGGACGGCAAGGAGGATAAGCTGAAGTTTGTGGAAGAGGACTTTGTGAGTACTGCCCCCCTCCCCATTGGTACAGCTGTCCCAAGCATGCCACCGACATTGACACAATTCTTGAAATAGCATACCTGGAGTTAGGGTGAAATTATTGTGAGTGCTAATAAATAAAATCGACTTTTTCTCAGAATATTCAAGAAAGTTATATTTGACATCAAAAGATGGACAGAACAAACTGCCATTGTTGACTCATTTGTCAAACGAGTTAAGTCATTTAAGTAAAGGTCCTTACACACGGAGCATGAAAATGAAACAATGTGAAAATGTGTCACGAATATTTCACATCAAACAATTAATCAGTCGAACGGTGATGCATCATTCAAACAGGTTAATGCTTTTATTCACGATAAAAAATAAATAAAAAAATTGCGTTGCTTGAAATTACACAAATTCGTGTTCTGTGTGGATGTCCTCATATCAAGACAGCAGTTTAGATGAATGCAAAACAATCGCACTTAATAAACGCTCCTGTTGTGTAAGGATATTTACCCTACTGTCAGTCACGGAAATCTCTTACAAGGGAGCCCTGTTCGGGACAAGCAGCAGGACAAGTTGCAAACATACAGATCCACCTAAAATAATAGAATGTTAGGTAAAAGTACATTTTCTTGAAACTTTAATATCTTTTTTGAAACTATCATATATTCTAGATACATTGCACATTCAGTGAATTATTCCAAACCTTTATTTGTTAACATTTTTTGAATTTCTATGGCATACAGCTCATGAATATCGAAATCCATATTTCAAAATATTACAATATTACACAATACCACTCAAAACAAGGACTTATAATAGAGAAATGTCAACCTTCTGAAGTCAGAGTTGGCTTGAAGTCCAGTGAGAAATATGGGGTGGTAGGGCATCTTCAATGCTTTTTTTTTTTACACGATATTACATTTTTTTAGATGGATCTGTACACAACATAAAACATAACTAAGAATCACATAAACAATAAAACCACTGACCCAGAGTCATGTAAATACACTCAAAGCCACCCCATAGTAGACAGTGGCACACGACTTGGAACTTACACAGCTTAAATATAAAGATGGTGACTTCAATGTTTGTTCCCTAGCCCTCCCTCAACCCTGAAACAACTGGAAAACCTGGGACTCAGATGCGAGCTGTGGCTCCCCATGCTGGAGTATGGGGTAAGGATTTGATCTTATGAAGGATGCTTCCTACAATCCCTGGTCCCAGTTGGCAGCCCTGCCTGACCTGTCGCTGTGTTTGTGTTCCAGAAAACCCCCCTAGTGGCAAGCAGATGGTTTCCAAAATGCTGGTCATCAAGAAGGTTTCCAAGGAGGATCCAAGCACCGCTTTCTCTGCAGGGTTTGCCAGTGCCGGCACCCTGTCCACCAACGGCAGCAAAGTTCCCATAGCAGGCTCCAGTGTCTACAAGAACCTGGTACCTAAACCTGCTGTGGCCCCGACAAAGGTATTCAATGTTCAGGCATGCAAACTTGTAGCTTTTCGGCGTAAATCGCCGTTTTGAATCCAAATTGATCGTTTGTGTGATTCGTTCAGATTCGATGTAAAAATATTTAGGGGGTGGGGGGGGTGTCGTGTCATCTAGGCTGCGTGGATCAGCAGTGAGAAGAGGAGCACTTTTTTCTCTTCTTGGCTCCGTCCGTTTTGTCAGTGCAGTAGTGGTGAAGGTGGATGGGGAATATGGTTGTTTTATTTTTGAACAAATCAAGCACTCGCTTTCTCTTGCCTGTGACGTCAACACCCATGCTTGACTCTGTCCAGTGCCCTGCAGCCGTGCAGCGCTGAGCACAGCGCTCAGCAGCCAGTCAGCACACAGCCACATACTCAAACGGAGTACATAGTAAATAAACTTGCCTAGGTTGTCGTTGATAGTGTGGTGTAGTTGTGGATTGGACTTTTTAATTCGCTTGCATCGCGATGCGGTCGCTATTCTGCATCGATACGGTGACGTGACATAATCGATTATAGCCTACGTTTGTTGATTTTCCTCAACGATGACGCGATAGCTTAGCTACATGCTAACGCTAAATCAACGCTATCATGCCGTTCCATCTACCTCTTATTAGACAGAACAGAGTTTTCACGCATTTATTGTAAGAGGAGGCAGAGAGAGAGAAATGAGGCAGAGAGTCACAGACAGTTCTCAAAGCGGAGAATACAATAATCATCTGTGATTTTACAACACTGTTTCTATCATTGGCAATGCATATCAACTTTGCAACTTTCATGACGCAGACAAGATGCGCACCGTTTGCTAGTGACAGTGATATATGCACTGACAGCTGGGTCACTTGACATTTTCCAGGTGCAAATAAAATATTTTCTCATTTCCAAATGCCAAGTCTTGGCATGTTTTACACCTTTCTTGTGAGAGAGCATTACTGTAGCTGTTACATTGATCTAATGTGGAAACTGACACCATACACATACAGACATTCTCCATGAAGGAGACCAATGTGTGGATGACTATGGACTCCTGTTGCTGGGTAATGTTTATTTAATGCTTATCTAGTTGTGGATTCCATGTGGGAAAGCAACTGTAGTAATACTTTAAGAAAGTTACCTGAAATGCATTTTTGAGAGAAAAAAATGAAAAGCACTGCTGTCTCCAAAAAGCAGCAATCATTGGTGAAAAATGTTCTGTTTGTTTTTGTTGCACCAGTGTCTATTGATGTTTTTCTTTTGTGGCAGAACCATTGTTTTCCATCAGAAAGACATGGTGTTGTCCTTGTGTTTCAGAGCACCCAATGGAAACCTGGTGTTAGGGAGGTCAACAAGCCTGGCCTCCACATGCCAGGTCGTGACTCAGTCTTCACCAGCCCTGTCTCTGCAGCCAAACCCAGTACCCCGGCCAGCGCACCACCGCACAGCACCCCTAAAGAGGTAAGGACAGACACACGCAGTCGGGAAGTCCCCGTTTTGCTTTTTGTCTCCAGCAGTAAAACTAGTTGCAGCCTTCCCTGACTATTACAGTATAACAGGATTCCAACATAAAAAGTCCCTTTTCTCTTTTTATACCCCACAACCTCTCTGATTTCTACTTTTCAATACCATGTGAGACTGATTCCAGCCCATAGACCCGCCCACTCTCTAAGAGTGGACTGTTTCTCTGTTCTGGTGTTAAAAAGGTTTTTACCGATCCAAAATTGCGGCTCCTCCAATGAGCGCAGGGGGTGGGTCTAACGAATATCCAATCCGCGCATTAGTTGAAACGATTACATTTCAGGAAGAGCACACACACACACACACCTAGCAACAGTGGCACATACAAATACACACACGCTGATTTCACCAAGCTTTTGATTACATGTTTCTGATCACAGTTCTGTGTGAAAGCAGCCGCGATGTTTGTTGCCATTGTGTGTGCTAATGGCTAGCAATGTTGTGCGCACGGATGAAGCCACAAGTAGGCGGATCCGATACGCTGAGCAGTCAAAGTCCCTCCCCTGTAAATCGTTCAGAACAGGGAACAATGTCAGACTAAAGCGTCAGCTGAGTCTGAAATCAGGCTAATGTGACCTGTCTTACTCTTGATTTCTTACCAACCTACTGTACCAACGTTTTCCTGACACCCGTCCTCTCCTCCCTGTTGTCATCATGTCTACATCACAGCAGCACCCCTCCAGCACGACCCCGCCCATAGACATCGCCCCGTCGAGGCTGAAGCTGATGCGCCGCGGTCCAGACCGCAAGAGCGAGTTCCTGCGAACCCTGAAGGACGAGGGCACCGGAGAACTGACCACAAGCAGCAGCCCAGGAACGTCAGGAGAGGTAGCTGCCTTTCCGAGACAAGCAAAGAACGCAGGCCTTTAATACATAACCCTGCCTACAGTACAGGAGAAAAAAGGGCAGGGCAAATAACCAATAATTCTATTGAAACCAATATTTAGAACCAATAACTGATTTATATAAACGAATCATCGAGAAGCATTTCTTTTTATATAACTATGGATTTAAATGTGCATTCTTGCTAAATCCTGTGTATTTACCGGTACATTAGGCATTTATTGTATTGCTGCATAATGCATGTATTGTTCATTAATATTCACTGTCCTGAGTAAAGTGCCTTGTTTTTCACAGGGTGAGAGCAGCACCCCGGAGCCCAAAGCCTACAGTGAGGAGGTGTG
This sequence comes from Nannobrachium achirus, assembly GCF_963921795.1. Lineage (NCBI taxonomy): Eukaryota > Metazoa > Chordata > Actinopteri > Myctophiformes > Myctophidae > Nannobrachium > Nannobrachium achirus. Next base: position 27,892,645 of record NC_137814.1, on the reverse strand, counting down.
CCACGAGAATGGCCTGTCCCACTCCCTCAGTGACTCAGATACTGAACACCTGTCCAGCTCACTGGAGGCAGAGCACAGGTGAGACACGGCCAACAACTTATTTGTACACAAATACACAGACACGCTACACATAGCCCCATTAACCTGCCATGCCCTTTCAGGTTGCTGAAGGCCATGGGCTGGCAGGAATACCCAGAAAATGACGACAACTTCCTGCCACTGACGGAGGACGAACTGAGAGAGTTCCAGACAAAAACTGAGCAGGTGAGTCAGGTCAGGTAGATCTTGAATATACAAATAATGCTTGAAAAAATATTGTAATTTCCTTTTTAAGATATTTTGGGGCTCTTTATGCCTTTATTGATAGGTATACAGTAGGTTGACAGGAAATGGGGGGGGTGGGGGGGTGGACAGACACGCAGATCTACAAGCACACAACGTGTGAGGCGTTGTGTGCTTGTAGATCGGCTGTTTTCACTAGTTTAAATATTTTTTTAAATGATAAATGCAAAACGAACGGTTTTGGACATACAAGATTTTCACCCAACAACAACGATATCTGAACTGTCGCTGGAGTATCGGGAACGCCACCGTCGCCCCCCTGCAATGCTGTGGCCTTCGGCTTGGTACCCTAGACATAATTCCGCCCTTGGGGGAAACTAATTGGGGAACCCTGGTATATACAGTAGATTCTATGTGGTTAAAGGACAACTTTGTTTTTTTACAACAAGGGTTCATATTTTAGATTGTCATTAGAGAAAAGAAAAGATGTGTGTTAAAATGTTTTCATTTACTTTTTTCTATCGTTTTAGTGATTTTAACGATTTTGATTGGCATGCATGCAAGTGGCTAAATATGTCTTTTTAGACACAATAAGCCCATTCCCAAGATGCACTGCAATCTTTCATGTGCAGATGTGACTTATGGGGGCTGGTGTAAATAGTAACAAAGAAATTGCTGGCTTATTGTGTCTAAAAAGACATATTTAGCCACTTGTACGCATGGCCCCACCCACTGAAATCAAAATACTAAAATCGCTAAAATAGAAAGCAGTAAATTAAAACATTTTAACACTCATCCTTTCTCTAATTACAGTCTAAAATATGAGCCCTTGTTGTAAAAAAACAAAGCTGTCCTTTAACTACTCAATTCATCAATGCTTTCTGTTTACACCTTTTGAAAGACTGGATAAATATTCAGAATAATACATAGTTTTTAATTTAAACAATTATGAGTGAGATACTGTCACAAGGGTGAATTTGTGCTGCTGCTAATACATCAATGATTTTTTTTTTCTTTTTTTTTATTATTCCTGCTACCCCCATCCTGCTCAGCTGAAGAGGAATGGCATGCAGAGGAACGGCGTTTTGCCGAGGGCGCGGGGCGTCACCCTCCACTTCACCCCCTGGAGGAGCGTGGCGACGGAGGCGCATGCCGAGGAGGGCTCCGAGTCAGAGACCAGTAGCAGCAGCAGCCAGACATCGGACGACGACTGCATCAAATCCTAAAAAACAAAAAAATAAATAAAAAAATAAAAACACATGAAAAAAAAAAAACGTGGCTTTTACGGAAACAAAGAAAAACAACAAAACGAACCCACCGACACAACAGACCCACCGCCCAGCAAGCGAATTTTCTCCTTTTCATCTTCGTTTTTAGAGCACCATTTTGACTTTTTTGTTTTTGTTCTGTTTTGTTGTACTTGCACAAGGGAAAAACCAATCATATCCCAGTGAAGGGGGAGATTCCTGCTCCGCCAGACGTCTTTTTCCCTGCGTTTCCTCCTTCACTGCAGTACCCCGATCCTCCCGACCTCATCACCTCTCAGTCGACACCCCACCCCCACCTACACACCCTCCTCCCTTCCTTTTTCTTCCTCGCTTTGTGGAACTGAAGTGTTCATCGAGAAAAGAAGGGCAATGAATGCACACACGATTTCTGCTTTAAACAGACTAACTCATTTCATTGATGATGCTGATGACACATTAATGATATTAATAAAAATTGGTTCCTGACAAGCTGAGATGTTTCAATATTAAATGTGGCTCCTGTCGTGTTTTTTTCCCTGCCATGTAATGTTTTGTGATCTGTAAACACTTTGGTTAATGGATAACTTGACCCATTTGCAACCTATCTTAATAATTGGTCCTCACTAATGGTCCTGAATAGTACCTTTTCATCATCGATGGGGAATAAAAATCGGAATAAAGAAAATGTACATTTTGTTATAAAAAGAATTATCTACCTTATGTCACTGGTAAGTGGATTTCTGAAGTGTCCACAGCCCTCCTCAGACAAAGAGTAGACTAAAATTGTCCAATACTTTAATGAGCATTAGTGAGGACTATATTGTCGTTGGGTGTAAACCTTGTATGTCCAAAACCGTCTGTTTTGTATTTATCATTTTTGAAATGATTTAAACTAGTGAAAACAGCCGATCTACAAGTGTGCTTGTAGATCGGCTGTTTTCACTACTTTTGTGCGATGGCCATATGATGATGCAGTGCTTTACTTTGCGAAAAAAGGTACAAATTTGAAACTTGGAGATACAAGGTTTCTGCCCGACGGTGACGATATGAAGACGGGTTGAAAATGGGTTAAGTTGTCCTTTTGGTTAACATAGTGCTTTCCAGACATGAAGGCAGGAATTCAGTCACTGAACGAGGCATGGACATTTCATCTAGCCATTATGAGTTCAAACTCATGACTATTGTGTCTTGATCTTATCACTGCTTTGTGGTGCTGTGCAGAACAGTCGATCACAATTTTGTTACTTCAGGGAAATAAGCATGTAACCTGATGCGACCAGCTCTTTCTTGACAATGTAACTGACAGTATGCTGTGTGGTTTCAGCTTAAGCTACAGTACAATCTGTGGTTTTCTCTTCTCCTGGCAGAGATGAATAAATATGGAGGCACATCTAGTGTCCAACCAGGTGTGCCATGGCCTGTATGCTTCAAATAACTTGATGTCAACCAGTGTGTCTTACCTGACAGCAATGTCTCAATGGAAGAGCAGGGATGGCACCTCCAATACTAATGTTAACTTATAACATACTGCACTCTACAGATTCATTAACATTTTGTGTTCACTTTATTTTTAAAATGCTTTTAGGCAGCGGTTGAGTCCCAGATTGTAGCCTTAAATGCCAGTAGGCAATAGAATTGAAACTGCTTCTTTAAACACTTAAATTCACTTCTGCCTAGGTTTGCTAGTATAATTTATACAATTTCTCTAGACAAGTGAACATTATCAGTCAGTTCACAACTTGTGAGCTTTTAGTACCATATCTTGGAATCTTTAATAGAAACTTATCAGCTCACCTCCCTCAGGGCTACGAAATAAAGCTGCCATCAGGAACTTATATTCACGAGTAAATCTTTTTTTAATCAGTCAAAGAGCATGTTGCCCATTATGGTCTCCCTACTCTTCCATAGGACACCACCTACTGGTTGACCTGCTCAAGCTCATGAGCACAAAATCTTCCTGACCATGGCATGCAGGGATTGCCTCGAGACCCGGGTTTTAATATCCTGGATTGCAGCTTTAGGTTCAATAAATTGATTTGGAAGTACGACTCAGCATTTCAGTTATTTACAGAAATATTTGTCAAGGTTCGACAACCTCATCCACAAACGTCAAATGATCATGTCAAATGATCATGTCCAGAGTATGCCAAATGAATCTAGGATTATCACCCCTCACTCACATTGAGCCAATCAGTTCTCCATGATCACTTTGTCAAGAGAACAGAACAGAAAAGAACCAAACTTTATTCCAAATGTACTCTTTATTGACCTTTTACAAAATTTGAGTTACATATAAAGATTAACGCATATTTACAACTGCACAAGAACATTCCAAAGATACACATTTAATATCTTACAACTACACATTTTAAGAGCTTACAACTGCTCGAGACATTCAGAGCTTGACGTGTTGCATTTAAGAGCTTACAACCGATTGAGACATTCATAGCTTGACATGTTGCATTGAGTCCGTTGCGTCGAGTCTGTCCTTGGGTGGAGACCAAGAACCAGAAGGGAACCAAACTTCACTGGCTGCAAGAGAAAACAGTGTCAGTAATTCAACAAGGAGTAGAATAGCAAGAACTTAAAGACCATCCAATCATTAAAGAAATCACACCCAATGTGAAGTGAGCGGTGGTCGTGCTTGCATAACGTCTTCAGACTAGGATATAGGTCTAGGATGTAATTGGTGATGTAATACAGGCCACACACACATTACTATGGCAAAACGCTGAGGAAAAAGTGGCTACAGACACATGCACAGCCACTCTATGGAGTGGTTTACCACCACTCAAAAAAATTGGAACAGCTTGGCTCCAATGTGGATCTCAGACTTCATTGTGGCCAGCCTGTGACAGTCATCCATCTCTATGACATACAGTACAGTATTGATGACGTACAACTCCAGTTTCCTGCAAATCTGAGCCCCAGTGTCTAAAATGTGATTATAGAAACATGCAAGACAATATTGGTGGAGGTACTTCTGTGGCCAGTGGCTTGCAAGTTTAGCTCTGGGACGACTTGCCAGCCGTTGCTGTCTGCAAAGTACATCATAACAGAACATCCTACACCAGGGGTCTTCAACGTTTTCAGGCCAAGGACCCCTTAGCTGAGAGAGACATGAAACAGGGACCCCCTCTACATATTGTATAAATGTGTGATGCAGATAGATTTATAGACGTTTGACAGCACTGTCATCAGTCTATGTTGGATTCATGTTATTGATAATGTGTATTTTCAGAAATGTAACCACTTAAATCGTCGATATTTTGTAACTTGACCTTACACTATGTATTTGGTCTGCTCTTTTTTACCACTACACCAAACCTATTTGCCAAAAATAGGCGATCTACAAGCTCTCAACACCTCACGAAGGCATTGAGCTTGTAGATCTGCTATTTTTGGCTAAAGTTCTCCTAGGAATAGGGATGCAAGGGTTCAAGTTGTTAATTTAAAAGAATTATCCTATCACAAGGATTGGCGGCCCCCCTGTAGTAACTCTGAGGACCCCCTAGGGGTCCCGGACCCCCTGTTGAAGACCCCTGTCCTACACAGTACTACAGTGGTTGAGCCCTACTAGGACACAGATGCCATTACCATCGATTCAATTTCTACAGAAATCTGGCAACACTCTGGCAGCCATGTTTAGGGATCTACTTTTAGTCAACTTTAAAAGCAGCAAAATGAGAATAGAAAAAAAAAGTTAAAGGTTCATATACCTCTCCACCTCCATCTTGTTGGCACTAGGGGCTGCAGCATCTCCGTTAGTGTGAGGCTTCTCCTGTTCTCCATTGGTGTGGACCTTCTCATCCTCACCCTGCTTCACCTTTTTGGCTACTCCCTCCTTCACTGGACTCTCCTCCTCTGGCTTCCTCTGAAATCACATGGGTTTCATTCTTCAAACTGAGATTTGTTATAGTGAAACGTTTTAGAACGGGGGGTTTTCAGGCCAAGGACCCCTTAGTTGAGAGAGATGAAGCAGGGCCCCCCACAACCTTTTCATAGATTCCATATACTTTCATCGTTTCACAGCACAATCATCAGTGTATTTTGTATTCATGTCAATTTGTGTTTTCAGATATTTAACCACTTGAGCCGTCATTACCTAATAAACTTGAGCTTTTACTCTGTACTTCGTCTGCTCTTTTCCCTCCCCGCTACACCAAACCTCTTTGCCGAAAATCGTTCTACGCTGCGAGGCGTTGTGAGCTTGTAGGTCGGCTATTTTTGGCTACAATTCTCAGAATATGGACGTTAGGGTTCAAGTTGTTAATATAAAAAGGATTGGAAGATTTGGAGGACCCCCTAGGGGTCCCGGACCCCTGTTGAAGACCCTGTTTTAGAAGCAAAGTACTCATTTTCATCCCAGAAAGAGATTTCAATACTCAGGCTTGGACTAAATAGATTAACACCTAGTGTATACTTCACTCTACCAGCCAGTATATAGGTTGCCATGTGTGAGATAAAGGAGATGGAGACAAGAGATATAAAAAGGTTTAAATGGATTACTGCTCATTTCACTCACCTTCTTTCTGACAAGGTGGGAGATGTCAGACACAGGAGTCTTAGAAGCCTCTTCCTTAGAAGAAGTGACTTTAGCAGGTGACTTGGGAGAAATCTGGAGGGGGATATAGATAGATTGTTTTATTATAATATTGTTGGTTGTTGAAATTGTTATTTGCGAAACATGGATAAAAATTAAAAAAAGGACCATACTAGCATCAATACATGTCACAGTCTATTCAGTTTCAGCTGTACGTCCTTACAGTCCACTTTCACGGGCCATTTAGTTAAACAATGTGGTTATCAAGTCATGATGTTTGTTCCTAACAGATAGACAATTGGCTAGGGAATTTAGGAAGTACCAAAGTCTATTGGTTCCGTAAAAAATTTGGTTGCTTAAAACAGTGGCTTACTGTGGAAGCTGGAGGGTCCATTTCATTTCGTGCGATGTTAGCAGAAACAGAGGAGCCGTCGTTCTGAAAAACAAGATTTTAAAATCAGTAAAAATATTCTGACCTCCAGTTACACAGGACTCTCATCACTATTTTTAAACAATTTTCAAAACTATTAACACACTTCTACAACACAATAATCGATTGCCACACTGACTTTCAAGCCAACAACCCTGCCCTCCATTACTGTGAGGGCAGTGATCATAAACAAAAGGATTTCATTTCTACAGTGCCACTCTAGTGAATTTGAGCCCCATGGCTGAACCTCACCAGTAGGGCTCCAACTATAGATTCTTATCTTGTAGAACGGCCATTTGAACTACTTTTTTCTTTGATTAATCTATCCCTACTATGGTCATGTCATTATAGGCAAAGCTTCAATTTGATAGTTATCGATTCAGATTTTTTTTATATATCACCACACCTCTTTCTCAGCCTGTGCGGCGTTCTGTATGTTGTCCTCCACCTTCTCGCGGATCTCTGGCAGCAGCGCCTGTAACTCCTCCATCTCCTTCCTCTCCTCTGGCAAGGCATCAGGCCCCTCTGCTTTATCCAGCATCTCCTTCAGTTTGGCTTGAGTTGGGACAGAAAAAGAGGTGAAAAAACGGTCCACACTAGAAACAGCAAAAGGTGGCTCAGAGTCAGACTAGGATAAGTTTATGCCTTCTACTGTATTTGGATGCATACTGGTGTTCCGTGCTGAAATGCCAATACTACTTTAAGTTAATAGTACAAATGCAAACAAACAATTCTCCTTGCCGCCGCTAGATCCAAAATATCAGTTTCCTTCCTGGTTCTAGAATCTAAATGTTAAGTCTCCTTCCTGCTACTAGGTTAAAAAGCTGTCAAACCTGTCGCTTGCGCATGATTTTTTTTTTGTCACAGCTTTCTGTCAAGCCCCACCCTGGAAGCGTGTGATTGGCCTGCTGCAGTCCAAGGCACTACAGTCCCTTTGAGCCGCATTGTCGCTATGTGTACATGTTATCTTTTAGACAACCCAACTCTACCCCCAACCCTAAACTTAACCTCCATGGGGTAGAGCAAGAAAGAGTGGCACGACCAGGATGCGAACCCGGGTCGCATGGGTTGGAATACTAGAGACAACTCCACCAAGCCATGGAGGCAGGTGCTGGGAACGGCATTCTGTCAGTATTAGTAGTGGAGGAAAAGCCTCGCGTAGGGGACTTGTGTTTTGCAGCCGCCCAACATGGATAATCCACCCAACCTGGATAACGTCACTCAAACGTTTAACACAGGTTCACTTTACTGGGATAAAAATACATTTGACTGAATACAATTGTGTTGCCTAATGCCTATAACAACCACACTAATTATTACATTTCAAATTATTCACAGCATAAATGATAAAAGAAAAAAAGCAGTGTGGAATGAGTATCTGAATCAAATTCCATGGACAGCAAATGTAGGAACCAGTTATTCAATGCCATGTTTAGAGAGAAAAAAAAAAAGTATTAGTTTTCATTATTGCTTACCCAGCCTGCTGTTAATGACAGAGATGGAGCTGTTGAACTGCTCGATGGCCTGGGTGTACTGGAAGAGACAGTCATGGGTCAAGCCCACTTGGTAGTGAGTCTCGGCCAGAAGACGGCAGTCAGCGTCCAGGTGCTTCAACTGGATTTTCAGGCACTCCTGAAAGTCCTCCAAGGCCTGAGTGTGGTTGCCTAAGAAATGAATAGAAATTCATTTAATTTTCACATCAAACAAGGCAATCCTGTGTACAACACAGGATTGCACAGTGTTTTATGACTATACCTAGTCATAAATATAAAATGTATAGTTAAGATGCAAGTAAAATGTTAAGCATTAGAGTTTGATCATGTTGCTACAGGATCTGTTCAATTGAATGAAAAGATGGCTATGGACAGTTCAGAAAGGTTGCCTAGTGCCTACCTGAGACATCAGTTGTTAGGTAGGCAGGTTTGGACATTTAAAACATTTATTAAAGCGAGAACAATTGCCTCCATTTCAGCAGGTCAACTTTCCAGGAAGAAAGGCTATCATTTCCATCATCCTGGAATCCCATTGATTATGTCATTGGTAGGAAGGTTTCAAACTGCACAGCCCACCAATGAGGCACAGAAAGTGAATAGACCTTATGAGTGTGAGGACCAATTATAAGATCTGGTTGAAAATGGGTGACGTTAAGCCCCATCTACCTAGTTGTACAATGGTCTACAAGCTTCACCACATATCAATCTGTTTTGACACTTGTAGATCTGTCATGTTTGGAAAAATGTGAACCAAGTATAATGAAATGGCCTCAATAGGGACACCAGGTTGAAAAGTAGTCAACTCATTTATGACAATTATATTAATTTAGACTCCGTAAAAACTATGTCCGTTAGCTCACACATCATGTAAAGTTGACACTGAGTGCCTGCTCTCAGAAAAACATACCCGATTCTGAGGAGACTTCACCCAACTTCAGGAAAGATTGAGCTGCCATGAGTTGATCCTCCTTGCTTTCCTTCCTAGAAATGCAGGAACAAACTTTTAACCTGTTTCACATCAAGGTCCATTATTTTAGTTGGCATTTGAGCCACGGACCATCATTTGATGAGATTTAGTCTCTTGGATAAGATTTTGTCCACTATTCCATGCTGTATTGATGTTTGCACCATAGGAGATTTAACAGGCAAACGTTGATTAAAACAACAACTCTTCTACATTCTCTAACTGTGTAGACCTCTTGTAAATTGAGTAATGCAGGTGTTTATCTCTAAGGGTCCATCATTTAGCTAGGGACCACGTGGAACCCCCTCAAGGACCACTGGTGGTCCCTGGACCACTGGTTGAGAACCGCTGTGCTAGATACCTTAATTGTAAAAACACTTTCCGAGTTAGGGCTCATCATCGCTACCAGTGCAAGACCATTACCAAATATCACCACACCTTTTATAGATGACTTTAGCCACCTCCAGCATCTCCCACGCCAGCTGCAGGTTGCCAACCTCCTCATCGTCACTGTCCTGAGGAGAGGGGACACATGAATGAAGTGCAACTCAGAGCCATGTCATATTGGAGGACACTCGAGTTGATTGGATGAGTACCTTATCAGCTGTAGCGTCTCCTTCATCCCCTTGTCCTTCTGCATCACTTTCCATCTCTACTTCATCTTCTCCCTCCTCTTCCTCATCTGCCCCACATTTCCCCAGAGGGGGAAAGAAATAAGTATATACCAAAGCATGCACATGCACATCCAAAGGATAGAATTATTTGGATGTTCATGCTCACATTGTTCATTTAGATGCTAATCAACATGTTCCAAGTGTTTTAGCTCTGACAAAGGAAACTAGAGACATTTCAAATACTTTAGTGTCAGATTCCTTTGTCTGAAGAAAAGTTTGTCAACTTCAGACATTTTCAACCCATCTTCATATAATTGGACCTCTAATGCTCATCAATATGGTACCATGTATACCTACTTGGGTCTGCATCTCAAGAGGGCTGTGGACAGTCCAGAAATCCATCTACCAGTGATCATCGTTGGCAGGTTTTCATATTTTTTTTTATTAAAAAGGAACAATGGTTTCCTTCCATTATAGTATGCCAACTTTCCAGGAAAAGAAAGCCTGCCGTTTCTATTAGCTTGAATTCCCCATTGATGTCACTGGTGGTACGCAGGTTTCTGAACTGTCCACAGCCCTGAGACACAGACCGGGTAGACAAAAGTTTGACATTATCATGAGCATTAATGAGGACCAATTATATGAAGATAAGTTAATGGGTTAATTCGTCCTTTACGATGCTTGTGGACATCGTTAAGTACATAAATATAAGACACACACATAGTCAGTGTCTAATTTTTTGACTGTTGCTGGTCCCATTGGGTTTGACAAGATGTTAACAGGAACTGAATCAAGCCAATTATTCTGGCAGATAGGATTCTTAGGATTAAGGCATAATATAATTCCCAACACATAAAAAAAGAAAAAAAAGAAAATACCTTTCATTTCCTCCGACTGTTCTTGTTCGTCTGTCGACTCCTTCTGAACTTTGGCGGCATCCTCTTTGCATTCTTTTTCTTCAGCTACCTTCTCTTTCTTTTCTAAGACACCTTTCTTCCCCTTTTCCTCACCAACTTTCTCTTCTTCACCTTCCTCACCAACTTTCTCTTCTTCACCTTCCTCCCCTTTCTTTTCTACATCACCTTCCTCCATTTTTTCTTCACCTTCCTTAACCTTTTCTACTTCTTCCCCTTTCTTCTCCTTGCCTTCCTTAAGCTTTTCTACTTCTTCCCCTTTCTTCTCTTTGCCTTCCTTAAGTTTTTCTACTTCTTCCCCTTTCTTCTCTTTGTCTTCCTTAACCTTTTCTACTTCTTCCCCTTTCTTCTCTTTGCCTTCCTTAAGTTGTTCTGCTTCTTCCCCTTTCTTCTCTTTGCCTTCCTTAACTTGTTGTTCTTCCCCTTTCTTCTCTTTGCCTTCCTTAACCTTTTCTTCTTCTTTCTTCTCTTCCTCCCCCTTCTCTTTGCCTTCAACTTTTTCCTCTCCGTCACCGTCCTTCACTTTTTCTCCACCTACCTTCTCTTTGCCTTCAACTTTTTCCTCTCCGTCACCGTCCTTCACTTTTTCTCCACCTACCTTCACTTCTTCCCCTTTATCTCCACCTTCCTTCCCTTTCTTTTCGCCACCATCCTTTTCTTCCTCCACTTTCTTTTCTACAGCTTCCTCCATTTTTTCTACTGCTTCCCCCACTTTCTTTTTGTCGCCCTCGGCAGGCTCTGTCTCATCAGCATCACCGTTTGCCTGGCCTGTCTCGCCACCGCCTTTCTTAGGTGAGCTTTTAGCCGCATCGCCAGCCTTTTTATCGGAACCACCGCCGGTCTCCAGGTCCTTGTTCTCCCCGTCCTTTTCTGCATCTGCCGTTTTATTCTCCTTCTCTGCCATGGCATCGTAGACCTGCACCCTCAACTCGTCCCTGGTTTTCTCTGCAGAGATTTGTGTTATTTTAGACACTGTAGTAACAGTACAATTCATTTTTTAAATATTTTACTGTATGTTTGAGTGCTATAAAAACCCTGGCACTACACAAGAGCACACACAAATAAAACCTGAGTTATGCTTTGCTGTATGCCTTATTGCCTTTTGTCTCGACACATTGTGAGCTCTTAAGATTGTCCATCGCCATCTTTGGCTGATAAAAGCACTCAAATCCTAACACACAGATACTGTATATGGTGAGCTTCATTTCTATTCAAGCATGAGTAACTGACAGTGGTGGAAAAAGTACACATTTCAGTAAAAGTGTCAATAATGCAAAGTAGAAACACAAGTAAAAGCCCTGAATTCAAAATTTACTTGAGTACAAAAATATTGGTACTAAAATGTACTTTAAAATACCAAAGGTAGAAGTACTCATTATGCAGATGTCGTCTTCAAATATAACATTTGGAAAATATCCGATACAAGCTCACAAAGGGTCGCAAAGCAATGCATTGTGAGCTTGTAGATCGGCTTTTTTTAAATGGCCGAAATGTATACTGTATAATGAAGCTGAAGTGGTTAATGTAAGTTTTGTGATAATAGAAATCTACAAAGTATCTAGTAACCAAGTTTTCCAATTAGTGTAGTTGAGTAAAAGTAAAATATTTGCCGCAGATGTAGTGGAGTAGAGGTAAAATAAAAAAATAAAGGAAATATTCAAGTACAAATACCTCAAAATTGTACCCAGGTACAGTACTTAATTTAATTTACACCACTGGTAACTGACCAGGTTAAGACAGTAAACACTCCTCACCATCAATGTTTTCAGTGCTCTCGATGTTTGAGTCTTTGGGTTTATCTTCGCCATCCTCTTCCTCCTCAGGAACACCAATCAGAGCGTTGCCCAGGACTGTGTTCTCCATTCTATGGGACAACCATGACAATGACCACCGCAACCAACAAAACCCACTGGCACTGCAAACAGTTTATTATTCCTCCCTCAACTGAGATGGGCCAATAGTGTACCATGTATTGCAGTTAGTCTACCCCTGGTGCAAATAAATCAAACACCACACCAGATGTGCAGAATCATAGATTTTGACTGGTGGGTGGTGGCACTTCAGTTGATGTACTCTACCAGCCACAAAACAGCCATTTTGAAAACTCACTCCATTTTAATGTGGCTGGTTTTAAGATGATGCATTACACAACCACGCTGGAAAAATCACTCAGTCCATTTTGGATCATTTGTGGAAAGTACTCATTTTGTAAAACTTAATTTTAACATTGCTTCATAAATATGCCCACCTTGCAAGGTCCAGCAGACTTTTTCCACACAAGAAGAAAGCCTCTCCACACTCATCCGCAGTATCTCCATATGTTTTAGCGCTTAAAGAAAAGGAATAGAGAAATGTACATAATTTACCAAGGCTTATTTTACATCATATAATAAAATACAGTTGCAGAATTTGTAGACAACATCCAAGTGAGCAGCAAGTGTGGAATGGGAAATATGTACCGTAATAGCCTTTTGTATATTACACGGTAGCACCTTTCAACATGATACTGAAAGGGTTTAATAGTAAAGTCTGTTGCATTAAAACAAGAAAACTTCACAAGAACATAAATCAATGTCAAACTGGGAAATGTAATACAATTCACTAAAAATATTGAACCCCCCTTTTTTTAACCAGCCATTTGAGTGAATTGTATTTCATTTCCCAGTTTGACTTATTGATTAATGTACTTGAGAATTGTCTTTAGTTTTGTTTATGGGCAGTCCCCATTGTGGTATTTCATCTCCCACTTTTTAAATGTAGGTCATATTTAAGCCCTTTCCCAGTTCCCACGGTGACGGCAGGTCGTATGAGGACATGCTGAATGTAGGTCATATGAGGACGTGTGTAAACTCACAGCAGGCTGCAGGCTTCTTGCAGGACATTAACAGCCTCCACCACTTTGCCCATGACCAGGTGCTTCTTGCCAGCGCCGATCAGCTTGTTTGCCTCTTCCATGTCGAGCTAAATGAGAACACAAAAGTTGATCATATATGAACACGACAGAACTTGCTTGTGACCGATTCTCTTTCCCAGTTCCCACGCCGACATCAACAATGGCGTTTTCAGAATGCATAGGTCCTCGTAAAAACATTTGCAGTTTGACTACGAGTTATTTTGTTACTTAGAAGAACAAGCTACTGATCGAACAAGTGTTTTCTTACCTTCAGTGTTCAGATAAATAATGATTAAAAGTTGAAGTGCTGTTCCTCTAATGTCTCTGCTCCACCGATTCAGACAGACTGCTGCTCGTTTGTTTCAAGTTGGCGCGAGATTATGTCATCTCCTCCTATCTGTTTCCGGTTGAATTATCCAGCGCGGGAGATGACCTTAAAGGCACAGTACACAACAGGGCCACTATTCTGAAAGCAATAAAACAGTTACTGTTGACAACAACAACAACAACAACAACAAGTGTGTGTGTGTGTGTGTGTGTGTGTGTGTGTGTGTGTGTGTGTGTGTGTGTGTGTGTGCGCGCGTGCGCGTGTGCGTGTGTGTGTGTGTGTGTGTGTGTGTGTGTGTGCAAAGAACATATCTAAACATTTTGCACTGTGAGAAATGAGAATGTACAAACATTCCTGTGTCAAACCTTCCATGTTTCATCTCTGTACTGAACATCCTGAAATCTTTGCACATCTATCTGCTAATACACCAGATGTTGTTGAAGGGGACAACTCAGTTTACATTCTTGAAGTCAGTGGCGACTCCAGAGAATTGTGACTGGGGGGGCTATGGGGAGCTGGCTTTTTTAGAGCGGAGGCAAATTCATTTTGGCAACAAACAATAATGAATAGTAGGGGAGAGCGGGGTAAACTGAGACACCGGGTAAACTGAAACATCCCATGGATCTAGGCATTGAAACACATTTGTGGTCATGTGACCATTATATGTCTATATTTTCAAGACCCTTGAATGTTCCCCTTGCCATGAAGGAGAGGACCTGGCTGATAGTGCTGTTGAAAACATGCTTTTTTTTCACAAAAATATGTTTTTTGCATGTAAAAGTACATTTTCTTGCTGTCAACATAATCAGCTGTTGTGTCACAGCAAATTGAATCGGGGGGAACATTTTATATCATACATGTTGATGAACTACCAACTTATAAATCCATGTGATAGATGCTAGCTAAACATTACCCTGAATTGATAAGAGATGTCCTTTTTCCCAAAATGTGGCTATGGGGTAAAGTGAGACAATTGCTTCGGGGTAAAGTGAGACACTATCTCACTTCATTACCCCAACATGATAGACCAGGAGAAAGCTGTACAAACTTGATTAAAGGGTTTACCAAACTTCTCTCAATTGATTCCTATGTATTTTTCCCTGTAGAATCTGCAAAGTATATTGTTGTATTGTGCATAATTAATGAGATAATTAGCATATTTTACTAATTCAGAGCCTCTGTTCACCTCTTCGTCCAGGACTTTGTTAGCCTAGTTCCAGACCCTCAATCGCTAGCCACACCCCTTAAAAATTTTGTTTTGGCGATTCAGGGGTCTAGAATTGCTCTCATTGAAGAGGCCTTCCTCGTTCGAAAATCCGTACGGCGAATCAGCCTTGTGAATCAGTGTCTTGTGATCAGCGTGGTGGGGATTTCCCAAAACTCATGTGCGTTTCCAAGTAAACAAGCACCGCCGCCGTACCGTACCGCGCATCGTGTCGCCCGTCGCAGTAATATGCGATCGTATCGATCTCGCTATGAAACACCAGTAGCAGGCATGTTATGTTGTGTTTGATTCCTAGTTCGTAGTGCTCCTATTCTGCCTGTTTCTTTGGTTAGCAAAGCACTAGCAAGCAACAGGCTAGCCACTAGCCAGCCACACATAACAAACTACGTCATCTTCTTTGCTACTGTTGTGTTGGTCAGACGGTGAACCAATCGCAGAAGACTGCCTCTTTGGCAACGCCCATCCCAGCAATCGCCCTAGGTGGAAGCAACTTCAGACTGAATAATGGAGTGAAACGAAATGTCAATTCAGGCTGAGTGTCAGGCTAGGACTTTGTGTCAGGTGAGTGGGTTTTACTGTGGGCAGTAGAACCCCTCAGGTGGAGGCTGGTAGCATTCTAGACACTGAAGTGGCTTCTGAGACTTCCCAGCACAACACACACGCACGCACACACAAATGCACACAGGCAGGCAGGCAGGCAGGCAGGGCACACACACACACACACACACACACACACACACACACACACACACACACACGCACAACTGTTCCAGAAATGGACCCGGGAGTACCGATAGGGGAGGTCTTTGCCTGGGTGACACCAGAAACCCACAGTATTTTTATTGCGGAGCGACCGGGAGAGCCGGGGCCGGTAGCTATTCGTCCGCCTCGGCGGCGCGGAGACCCCACCCCTCATTTCTCACATGGCCCTCTTCTAGCGCCACCATGAGGCCGATTCTTGCAAAACACATTTTTGGACACTGCGCACTCCTATACTCCTATACTATCCAAACCTCCACCGGCTGTCAGTCCGTCCGTCCTTCCCTCCCTCAGTCTGTCACACGTCACATGTCACACTTTTGCCCTGCTCATATCTTCGCAACCGTTGCCCCGATCCATGCCAGATTTTGCACACACACTCCTTGCCTGCCAAACTACAACCTCCAAGGACCCCCGGAGCTCCAGGGACCTCCAAGTCCCTGGGGGACCCCCAGGTGTAAAAAATGACCAAATGTGCAAAAATGACCAAATGACCACCCCAACGGGGCTGCTCACGGGGAATTCCCGGGGACCACCGACTCCTGGTGCTCCAGAACGGATGCAAAAGTGGTGGCGCCCCCAGTGGAGGACCCCCTCCACTGCAGCTCACATAAAATGCCTTAACTCGGGCTAGGAGCGACCGGGAGAGCCGGGGCCGGTACCTATTCGTCCGCCTCGGCGGCGCGGAGACCCCACCCCTCATTTCTCACATGGCCCTCTTCTAGCGCCACCATGAGGCAGATTCTTGCAAAACACATTTTTGGACACTGCTCCTACAATTTTTGCCCTAAAATCACGCAAATCGGTACACAGTATGTCTACACTCATGTCATCAACTTGGATCTGTCCCATATAGCGCCACCTTCAGGCCGATTTTTTAAAACACATTTTTGGACACTGCTCCTACAATCTTTGCCCTAAAATCACGCAAATCGCTACACAGTATGTCTACACTCATCTCATCAACATGGATTTGTCCCATATAGCGCCACCTTCAGGCCGATTTTTTAAAACACATTTTTGGACACTGCTCCTACAGATTTTGCCCTAAAATCACGCAAATCGCTACACAGTATGTCTACACTCATGTCATCAACATGGACCTGTCCCACATAGCGCCACCATCAGGACGATTTTTTCCAACACATTTTTGGACACTGCTCCTACAGATTTTGCCCTAAAATCACGCAAATCGGTACACAGTATGTCTACACTCATCTCATCAACATGGATCTGTCCCATTTAGCGCTACCTTCAGGCCGATTTTTTTAAACACATTTTTGGACACTGCTCCTACAGATTTTGCCCTAAAATCACACAAATCGCACAGTATCTCTACAGTCATGTAATCAAAACGCATCTGTCCCATCTAGCGCCACCATCAGGACGATTTTGGTAAAACAAACTTTTGGCCTATTTGTGGAGATAAGCGATCTCCCGATTAGGGAGTCTTACTGGTTTATTGCGACCGTTAGGTCGCAGTTACTTGTACTCCTATACTATCCAAACCTCCACCGGCTGTGAGTCCGTCCCTCTGTCACGTCACACGTCACACTTTTCCCCGGGCCCTACTCATATCTCCGCCACCGTTGCCCCGATCAATGCCAAAATGTCCACACAAACTCCTTGCCTGCCAAACTACAACCTCCAAGGACCCCCGGAGCTCCAGGGACCCCCAGGTCCCTGGGGGGCCCTCAGGTGTAAAAATTACCAAATGTGCAAAAATGACCAAATGACCATCCCAACGGGGCTGCTCACAGGGAATTCCCGGGGGTCACCGACTCCTGGTGCTCCAGAACGGATGCAAAAGTGGTCGCGCCCCCAGTGGAGGACCCCCGCTACTGCAGCGCACATAAAATGCCGTAACTCGGGCTAGGAGCGACCGGGAGAGCCGGGGCTGGTACCTATTCGTCCGCCTCGGCGGCGCGGAGACCCCACCCCTCATTTTTCACATGTCCCACTTCTAGCGCCACCATGAGGCCGATTCTTGCAAGACACATTTTTGAACACTGCTCCTACAGATTTTGCCCTAAAATCACGCAAACCGGTACACAGTATCTCTACAGTCATGTCATCAAAATGCATCTGTCCCATCTAGCGCCACCATCTGGACGATTTTCGAAAAACACATTTTTGGACACTGCTCATACAGATTTTGCCCTAAAATCACACAAACCGGTACACTGTATCTCCACAGTCATGTCATCAAAATGCATCTGTCCCATCTAGCGCCACCATCTGGACGATTTTTTGAAAAAACACATTTTTGGCCTATTTGTGTATTCAAATAGATAAGCGACCTAACGGTCGCTTATCTCCCGATTAGGGAGTCTTACTGGTTTATATTTTAATGGCAAGTACACCATTTCTGTCTCCATACTGCTGACTGCTGTGACTTTGAAAATGAAAAATAAAATCTATATCAAATAAAGAAGGAAGCTGCTTATTCTCCCTTCAAAGACCCACCACACACAATCAATTTTTTAAATCAGTTATTTGAAATAAGATGAATAAAACACAACATTTGGCGTTAGTGACATTTAGCACAATTCTTTTCAGAGTGACAGTATAGACTAGAGACTGCTGGCTTTGAAGAGAGGGTTACTTGAAGACAGGAGGAGATCAGATTCAACCAGCTAAACTAGTTTTCTTTTTGGCAAGGAAACTAATAGTTGTGGTTTTCATTAAGGACAGGTATTCTGTTGATGAGAAAGGCTTGGAACATTATTGTGATTCCATTCTAGTTAAGTAATGGAACATTGGAGGAAGAAACTTGAACACTGATTAAGAACACTGATTAAAATTACTGTCATGGTATGGAATGCAATGTCACAACTACTTTCATGTTTATCCTGATGCAACACAACAGTATCATGCTACAAAGGAAAGCATTCAAAAAAGAAAAGAATAAAGAAAGATAATGCATTACCCCAACATGATAGACAGGGAGAATCTCAATTGATTCCTATTTATTCTTCCCTGTAGAATCCATTTCTTTTTTTACATATTTTATTTTTGTTTTTGTTTTGTGAACTTAGACAAACACAGAAGAGTACAGTAGAATCCATTTCTGCAAAGTATATTGTTGTATTGCATAATTAATGAGATAATTAGTATATTTGACTAAATCTCTGGGGTCCTGGGTAAGTGTGGGAGACGTTCACCTCTTCATCCAGGACTTTGTGTCAGGTGAGTGGGTTTTACTGTGGGCAGTAGAACCCCTCAGGTGGAGGCTGGTAGCATTCTGGACACTTAGTGGCTTCTGAGACTTCCCAGCACAACACATACGCACGCACGCACAAACGCAGGCAGGCAGGCAGGCAGGCAGGCAGGCAGGCAGACAGACAGACAGACAGACAGACAGACAGACAGACAAACAGACAGGCAATATACTTTGCAGAAATGGATTCTACAGGAAAAACTGAGAAAAGTTTGGTAAACTCTTTTATAATATATCATATTATTTGACACATGGGTGGAAATGACAGGACAAACACTATTAAAATAATTTCTGCTATGTACATTTTTGTATTGTGCATATTTAACCTGGTTAACCAGGTTTTATGTTTTTATGGTAGTTTTAAAGAGAAAAAAGTAAGTGGATCACTTTACCCCCTTGATTTATCTGGTCTGTCTCAGTTTATCCCGATGCTGGGGTAAAGTGAGACACAAGACCACTTTTAACAATCATATTTCCACTGCCCATCTTGAATACATTCTGATAACTTCCATTGTTAGGAAACATCCCAAATTACTGGGAAATCTGTAAATTTTTACTGATTTATCTTTTAGATTCACCTAAAGGGGAGCAAATGTAAAAAAGTGTCTCAGTTTACCCCACTCTCCCCTACTGATATGACAAACGTGATTCACTCGCACCTACCGGTAGGTTATGGATAACTGAACAGACCAGATCATTGGCAGTTTCCAGCTCCAAATCTGAGGACTGTAGGTGATCGCATAGGGTTTTTGTGTGGCTGAAGATGCTTTCCAGCATAGTATGATTTTATAGGGTTTACATAGAAGTCATTCAATTGTCTTTCACATATTCATATGCATTTTATTTATTTATTCCTTACAGTTTACAGTTTAGGCATTTAGCAGACGCTTTTAATCCAAAGCGACTTACAATAAGCAGATAACATCACAATAATAAACAAGATAATATGTCAGTACATCATCAACAATATAACAAATGCAAGTGGATATCTATCCTTCAATATTTTTCATCAGTATTGGGTTTGTGGGGTGGGGGGGCTTAGGGGGGGCTAAGCCTTCATCAGGGGGGGCTAAAGCCCCCTCTAGCCCCCCCCTGGAGCCGCCACTGCTTGAAGTGGCCTGCACCTTTGATTCTAGCTTAGAGGAAGCCTTTATGACTAAAGTCATTAAATACCAGCCTACAAACCATAACAGAGCTAGGCAATAGGTGTGTTCATCTGACTTCTGGTTGCAAGAGGATTCCAACAACTTGGGATGCCATAAAAAAAAATACATACAATCCCATTAGAACAAACACAAAACTACACCTGGCTACCTTGGCCTGAACATCAGCAGCACAGGAAATTTCAACCAAGCTGTAAAAGACCTGAGAGACAAGCAAGAAGGGCTTTCTATGCCATCAAAAGGAACATCAAAATAGACATACCAAAAAAAACCTGGCTAAAAATACTGGACTCCGTGATAGAACCAATTTCCCTCTATGGTTGCGAGATCTGGGGACCATCCGCAAACCAAGACCTTGAAAAATGGGACAAACACCAAATAGAGACCCTGCACACAGAATGGGACCGTACCTATGTTCCCCAGGTTCTATGTTTCCCAGGTTCTATGTTCCCCACTTTCTTACCACCTAACCCTAACCCTAACCTCACTAAAACTAATGCCGTGAGGTGGGGAACATAGAGAGGGAAACATAGGGTGGACCCCCACAGAATTCTGCAAATCAATTCTCAGAATCCAGCGGAAAACACCAAATAATGCATGCAGGGCAGAATTAGGACGATACCCTCTCATAATCAAAATAAAAAAGAGAGCATTCAAATTTTATAACCACTTAAAAGAAAGTGACCCAGATGCACTTCATAATAAGGCACTCACATACAGAGAAACTCTAGAGAGATGCCCCCTCAGCCAACTGGTCCTGGTGAAGATCCTTGAGGCCTACGATGTCCCTCCCAACATACTCCGGGCTATTGAGACCATGTATGCAGGAACAATGGCCAAGGTGGTGACTCCAAACGGCAACAGTGAGGAGTTTGACATCCGAGCTGGTGTAATGCAGGGAGATACCCTAGCCCCCTTCCTCTTCATCATTGTCCTAGATTACGCGCTCAGGAGAGCCATCGGTGGACGAGAGCAGGATCTTGGCTTCACACTAACACCAAGGAGGTCGAGACGACATCCCACAGTAGTCCTAACGGATCTGGACTATGCAGACGACATCAGCCTGCTCTCCGACAACATGACACAAGCACAGGAACTCCTGCACAGAGTGGAGTTAGAGTGTACCAAGGTTGGCCTTAGGCTAAATGCCAAGAAAACTGAGGTTATCACCTATAACTTGCCGGAACACCCACCTCTGACAACAACAGGAGGCGCTGTGTTGAAGGAAGTCAAGGACTTCAAGTACCTGGGCGCATGGGTCAACTCAACCGAGAAAGATCTTCAAGTGAGGAAGGCACTCGCATGGAAGGCCCTGAACAGCATGAACAGTGTATGGAACTCCAACCTCCCCCGCCAAATCAAACTCAGCTTCTTCTCTGCAACGGTAGAGTCTGTTCTCCTCTATGGCAGTGAATGCTGGACCCTGAAGCCAACCCTGCAGAAGTCTCTATAGACGGGTGCTACACCAGAATGTTGCGTGCAGTACTTAACATCAGCAAGAGTGCACATGTTACCAACAAGAGCCTGTATGAGGGAATACCAAGGGTTAGCGAGAAAATTGCTGCCAGAAGAATGAGACTAGCAGGACACTGCCATCAGGAGCTTCCTGCCAGCAAACTGGTGCTGTGGGAACCAACACATGGGCACCGGTCACGAGGACGTCCCACAATAACATACGTGGATGTACTCAAGAAAGACGTAGGAGCACAAAGCACCAACGAGCTGGCCAGATGTATGGAGAACCGGGATGACTGGAAGCGACGATGGAAGGCTCGTCTGAGGACGACCTAGAGAGAGAGGTCTGGGAACTCTGTACACACACACAAGCAGAGCCACCAGACAGACAATTCACTGGACTAAACCAAATTATAAAACGGCAAACTAGAATGCTATTTGGCCCTAAACAGAGAATACCCTGTGGCAGAATACCTGAGCAAGGTGACCGACCCAAATCAAAGAAAAATCTTGACTAGGTACAGACTCAGTGAGCACAGTCTTGCAATCGAGAAAGGACGTCATGGGCATACCTGGCTCCCTAGAGAAAACAGACTTTGCACCCACTGCACACAAAATGAAGTGGAAACTGAGCTACACTTCCTAACCGCCTGTCAACTGTACCAAGACATCAGAGACACATACTGAAAACATGACCAATGATGAAAAACTCCCATACCTGCTGGGTGAAGTAAAACAATGTACAAACACAGCAGCAAAATCTGTGAGCTGCTGTGATAGGAGAAGGATATCAAATGGAATCCAACAACCTTAAAAAACAATGTAGCCTATATATCCCTGCTCTGCCTGCACATAACCTTGATGCATGAAAACTGTTACACTCTTTTCACCTGTACATATTTTGTCCTGATTGTATTGTATAGTATTGTGTACAGGTCTGCTTTAGCAATGTAAACATGTGTTTTCTCATGCCAATAAAGCCCTTTGAATTTTGAATTGAATTGAATTGAATTGAATTGAATTGAATTGAATTGAATTGAGAGAGAGAGAGAGAGAGAGAGAGAGAGAGAGAGAGAGAGAGAGAGAGAGAGAGAGAGAGAGAAAGAGAGAGAGAGAGATAATTGACAAAATAGTGCTCATGTCATGTCCTGCTGTGAGGGGACAGTGGTTTCTGAGTCCCTCCTGCTGAGTTTATTATTGTTGACCTGTCAAGTCAAGCCTGTACTTGACATCCAAGGCTCATACTGGGTCAATACTCGTCTCTCTTCCCCCGAGAAAGGGTCATTATGTGCTATTTCATCATTAGTCACCAAATCACACCACCTATCCTAGACCTTTTTTTAACTGCAGTGGGATTGACAGTACTCTGGGTGCATTTATAAATTAAGAAGCTATATGTGTACTGTGTACAGCACATTTCAACAACTAGGCAATTCAAAGTGCTTTACACAAATCATTAAGCACAGAGACAAGACACAGAGCATTAGTGCACATTATAAAAGCACATTTGGAAAAAAGCAATATAACTTACTGCTAACACCTTCAGGACTACAGTATTCCTAATAACAACAGATACAGTATATTATTCTCTTTTGTGTGCTATCTATCACAGTGTGAGTGTGCATCCCCTTCACTAGCCCTTATCTGTTTTACTCAGTGGCAGGGGAAGGAGTGCATTTGCAGCTTTTAAAGGAAAAAGCAGCATATCCCACAGGCATTTGCAAGCAGAGTACTGGTGATGAACAAGAGTGCCCTTCAAACATCCAGTTCCCTTTGAATTAATGGAGGAGCAGATGTGACCTAATTATCGACCTATTGTGGGCTGAGAGGTGAGCTTGGGCCAACGTTTGATCGCTAGCTCGCTACTGTGTTTCTAATAAGGAGGTTTTTGTCCATCCACTGTTATCGAGGCCCTTCATCCTGTGGCCATGGAAACAACATGGAAGACATGGCTCTGTGACAGAGGGGCGAAGTGGCCTTCTGGAGGGTCTGTTTGTACAACACCTTCCTTATGAGAGCCCCTGGCAACAGAACTACAGTTTTAATATGCAAATGTTGTCTATCAAATCATAATCACAGTACTTTGTGTCGATGTCTTTGTTTAAATTTGAACAGCATTTAATTTAGATTTTAGCATTTAATTTAGCCAGGTCATTTGTGAACCTGGCATCCTATAGTCTGCATAGTTTCAATGTACACATTATAGATTGTTGGATATTCTATTGTTTAGACTGATGATAGGTTCTTGATTTACATATGATTTACCTCCTATTAATCTAGGAACAAAACAGAGAGGGCGTTCCCTTTTATTTGACGATGGTTAGCCAGATTGACCTCCTATAGATGGCAACTGCATCATTCAGACATGTAATTACTTTGGATTTCTGTCCTGTGTGATTCCTCTGGACATAATTACATGCAGCCCACCAGCAGTCCATGTTGGCCCCAAGAACTTGACCAGTCATAAAATAAAAACAAATCAATTAAAATATGAATTTCCAAATCAATTTGTAACTTCCTTCATAACATTTCTAGGCCTAGAAAATGCTTGAGACCTAAAAAATAGCTTATCAAGCTCACAAAGCATCATATTGCGATGCATTTGCAGTATTTTCACTCTTTTCAGAAAATGTTGAAAAAGTCTTATACATTTAAAAAAAAGTATAATGACATGCCCTGGACTAAACAGAGAGCAAAGTATGCATTTTCTTTCTTTCTTTTTTTTTTCAGGAGTGATGACTGGTACTGTAACAAATAGAGCAAGGGTGTATTTAACTAAGGCTAAAGGCTCTCATTATGCAAACATACTGTAGCGGTAAAGACTGTGCAGGAAGTGAAACCCACTGTACTGCAGTGAACAAAACAGTGTTTTCACAACCCACCACTATCCTTTATAGTAATACCAATGGCACAGTTAGCAATGCAGGAGCAGTCCAAAGGAAAATACAGTGCATTATCATTTATTTTTTGTATCTGTTCCTCTGTCTAAGGAAGCTGGCTAATTACAGATCAACAAGACTGATGGATTTTATTTTATGGAGCTTTGTGGTCTGTAATAAAAATGTCCACAATGGATTTTGTTTTGTAAAGATGTATAGTCTGTATTCAGATTTTCCATCTGAAAAAAAAGAAAGAATAAATAAAGGAAGTTCAGCCACACAGTTTAGTTTTCTGCTGGAATTGGGGTGGGGGATCACACATCAGCTTTTAGTATTTTATTTCCATTTTATTTGTTTACTGGGATGTTCAAACCCTTCTGTTCTGTGTGAAGAAAGAAAGTGTCTGTCTCCCCCTGGGGAATATTTAAAAATAAAATATTTTGAAAATAAATACCGAAAAATGCCCTCGATAGGAAGGGGAAGCAAGATTATGGGGAATACAATTTAGAGTACTGTGAACCACATATTTAACAAGCAGGTGCTTAAAAAAAGCTGCAAAAAGCAGGCTGTTATAGCCTTGGTGGGTCACACAACATCCTCCCTGTGGTAGTCTGACTCATCGCCGCCAGAGATCAGTCCCATGTTACATGTTTTATGTTTTTTGTATTTTTAAACTTGATGTAACACAAAAAGCCCATCTTGGGACAGATAAACTCAACATCGACCTTGTGATAAACAAACAATAAAACCAAATAGATGGTATGGGGACGCATTCTCCTGTTTATGTTAGCTGCCTGAAATGACTTAAACGGACCAAACACAATAAATGTTTTCATGACAGGAATAAAGCTTTTGTGTCAATGTAAAAGAAAACTGAATTCACTTGTATAGGCTATATTTCATAAGGCAAGAAAGTCCTCATGAAATATTGCTACACTACAGTACAAGTAAAGACATGTTAAGAACACACACACACACACACACACACACACACACACACACACACACACACACACACACACACACACACACACACACTTACCTAGACTACTTTTGGGGACGCATGACAGAACACCCCCCTTCCGGGGACTACCCTTTCTGAATGGTTTAGAGAGAAGCCGCGACCAATGGTGGTGCTCAGAGGATGCCCACTTTACCAAACCGACTTGATAGGTTTGATTTAAGCCTTCTTTCAAACGTTGGATTTTTTACCTGGACATTGGGGACAATCACATCTAAGCCACCTTTGGGGACTTGGGGCGGGGCTTATTTCACACTACAGGAAGTCACCTTTGGGGACTTTGTCTATACATACACAAGTCTACTTTAAGCCACCTTGGGGACTCTGGGAACATAATTCTAAGATTTTGTTGATTTATTTTAAAGCTCCACTTGACAGGCTCCTACTTATGTTGTGGAATGCTGCTGGTCAAATTAACCAACATGCTGCTATTACAAATAATATGTTCATAAATATTAATGTGTACATTAGGGTCTAATAATCAAATTAGTTATTAATCATTTAATATTTGTAATGCTTAATGTAAATATTATTTAGGTCCTATTGTAGCCTTCTTTGGCTGCCGATACTACCATGTCATTGCAGGAGTTGAATGCAACAATGTGCAAACACAGCAGCATAATTTGAAGTACTGTTATTGGTTCTATGTAGACCATATCCATGTAAAAATGTTAAATCGGAACTTGTTTTTTTCTGTATAATCTTGAGTTAATACGGTATGTTGCCATTTGCCCCAGAGAGGCAAATAATTGCCACCATTTGCCATCAGAAATGGAAAAGAAAAATCTATGACCCGTTATAACATGTTATAACATTATAACAATGCAATGTGACATAATTTACAAATGCTGTACTTCCTCCAACTCTATATACTTAAACAATTGCAATTGTTTTTACTGTATTGTTTGGGACACCTGCTTTGGCAATGTTAAATGTTTTCTCATGCCAATAAACAGTAACAGTAACAGTACAGGACTCTTCCTGGCGTGCGACCTCGCAGAGAGGGGGAGGAGCTTCCACTTCAGCGTGTCGGCTCGCCCCGGCCTCCCGGACTTCTGCTTCCCGTTCTTCGGCTTCACTTGCTGCGCCATCGACGACGGCATGCGTTTCCAGAGCAACGGGGGCGGAAGTGGCTCCGGCGCCGTTAGGGATGTCCAGCTCCTCCCCTCCCTCATCAGGAGGTGGATCGATGTCATCGTCGTTTCGTTTTTCGGGCTCCCGTCCAATTGCGTTCCGGTCTTTGGAGCTGTTCAAGAAATTAAATGAAGTTACAACAATATGACCACTACGGTACTACCACTCATCCAAACAATAACTACAATAATGCATTATTGCATTATGGTCAAAACCGCATGTATTATATATAGCCTACTTAAAAAGGTAATCTACATATCCGTATTTGCAAACATACCAGTCTAACCAGCAATGCGACACAGAAGTAAAGTGGCCGACAGACTTGACACTATGGCAGGTAAATAAAATGTTGGGGCATGTGGATTTTGCTTTGGAGTTGCCCAAGTGCATTATTTGAGTTAGGTGTCTTTCAAAATAAGATATTAATCTATTTTTGTATTATCATACAGTATATAATTTGCTGGTATTTGGCATCGGCTAACCCAGAAATTGTGGTATCGGGTATCGAATCTGACATGAAATAGGGACATCCCTATCTCAAATATTATTTTGAATGTGACCGGTAATCCTGGGCTCTAAACTGCATCCCCATGGCCAGCCAGGGCGCCTGATGGAGGGGACAGGAACAAACAACGTGATCCCTCCACGCGATACGTCCAACCAGTGAAACTCCCCCAGGTCAGGTGAAAAGAAGGCAGCTTGGACTCCTCATGCATTGAAGGAGCATGAGGCCAGTCCACTGCCTCCCCGGGTTGGTGGGGGGTGTGCAGAGCCCAGGATCACATTAGGTAATTGACACCGGGTGAAAAATGGGTTACAAAATCGTTGGTTAAAAATTATATAAAAAAAAAAAAAGAAAAAAATTGACGGTCCCTACCTGTGTTGGCAAGCTGCCACGCCTCTCCCCCCTGCCTTGCCCCTGGTGGCAGTGATGTTCCTCGGCTTCCTGCTCCTCGGGGGGTCATCATAGTCTCCATAGATGTTGGGCGGCTTGCGTACCCTCTTGGGTCTGTGGGTCACGCTGGAGCTCACGCTGCTCCTGGTCCCACACAGGCTGCGGGAGGCCGGGGTCTGCACGATAGGGAAAGACCACACGCTTAGACTGATCGTTAACTGAAGCTGTTACTCAACCCAACACAAAATACCCTTTTTAAAAACACAAATAAACACATGGGAAACCCTCACACCCACACCATATATAAAATTAAACTTTTCAATTGTCAGCAACTATGGTTGCGCCACACTCACCTTGCCCAACACTGTCAATTCCAAACCACTGAGACAAAGTTAAGATTGAGGACAGCTTTCCACTAGCACATACCTGAGTGACCTCTGTGGCATGCGTGCCATCCTTCACCTTTGAGCAACTGTAAAAAGTAGAGGTGAAGATACCCCTACTTGATGGTCCAGATGAGTCAGACATCGGTCTGCAAGTGCAGTAACAATAAGTTAGACTTTTACAACCAAAAATACTAATACCCATTACCCAAGCCCCAAGTGCTTTCTATATTCGTAAAGGGGAATTCCACACATTTACCATTTTCTTCTGAGAGCGTACAAATGCAAACAAACGAACCCTCACGGGTCCATTTGGAAAAAAGCGGTATAAAGGAAAAAACAACAACATGGTGATAAACACATCTTGATGACATCAAGTTCTGATTTTTTTCCATACATCCAAATGGGTGGAATTTCCCTTTAAGTATGCTACATTGGTTATGTTTCTGATTTACATTATATCTGATGCCTTTAAATAATCAGTATCTATAGTTCACATTTTAATACTAATTTGCACCAAACACCAATAAAGGCCTACATCAATACTACCAAAAATGGTTCAGCACAAATATGAAAATCTGTAATTAAAGTAAAGACATTTGCAGTAAACTCACTTTTGATGTAAGCACACCAAGATTCCAAAAACTGCACTAAAAGTTATCTTCTCTACTGGGCAGAACAATAGAAACTAATAATTGGACGTGTCACAGGTGTGTTCAATATCATGTTTTATATCATGATTGTGTTATACCCCAATTAGTCCCAAACCTTGTAGCTTCAAAAGGTTCTGTTATTCTATATAAGTTAAGTTATTCAGAGACTGTGTAGTTGTATCACCTGTTCACATAGACCAATTGGGGACACACACACACACACTATACTTTAGTGTATGTGTGACACTCATGCCAGATTGGGGACATCTTAGTGGTAGTTTTTGAGGCAGGGAGGAGAGGTCAGCATTATCCGGCTGTCAATTATACTTTTGAATGTATGTACTGTACATGGACATTTGCTAAACATGTTTTCTCATCGCAATAGTTCATCGAATTGAACTTGAATTGGAAATTGAGTGTACACGAGTGTGTTCACTTATGCCTGTTTGGGGACATTTTAATGGGGGAGGGGTTGAAATACAACTAGTAGCAAAGAAAAAACATTTCTGTTGCACTTCACATCATCAAGTTGTGTTTCAACACTGTAATGATTTCTTTTGTTCATACATCTATATGGTTCCCCCCACAGAAGGGGAAACTGTTTTCTTTCCACACATCTAAGATATATTAATGACAGTAAAATATTGAAATGGGTGGAATTCCCCTTTAAGTATGCTACATTGGTTAGGTTTCTGATTTACATTATATCTGATGCCTTTAAATAATCAGTATCTATAGTTTACATTTTAATACCAATTTGCACCAAACACCAATAAAGGCATCAATACTAACAAAAATGGTTCAGCACAAATATGATGCAAATCTGTAATTAAAATCAAGACATTTGCAGTAAACTCACTTTTGATGCATGCACACCGAGATTCCAAAAACTGCACTAAAAGTTATCTTCTCTACTAGCCAGAACTAGAAACTAATAATTGACTGACTACTTGCCAGCCCATAGAGTCCCATGTAAACAGAGGCATTTTGAGTAGCCCAATGTTTTATGTTAGAAATGTCTTAAGTCATAATGAACAGTATAACTAACAGAACATGATTGAAATAACTTTCAAATAACTAAAGCTATAATATATTTTATTTCAATTGAATTATTCTAGTGTTGAATCTAGCTCAGGCCTACTAGTCTTCTAGGCAAGCTAGCTAAGCTAGCCAATGGCAAACACATAGCTTGGAAACACTAGAGCCAATAATCCATTAAATCCATCTAGTAAAAATGTATTGCATAAACATGATATTATGCTCTATTATCTTACAATGACTAATCAGAAAATTTAAGAAGCTATTGTCACTTACCAAAGTTATCATCTTCTGTAGCCTCTATAGTAAGCACACTGCTGCACTGTGCTCCTCCGTGGGAAGGCACCAAAATGAGTGCAGGTGTGTTGAATTGGTTCCAATTGGGGACACAAGCAGAGGGGGATGGGTGATATTAACACACAGTTGTATCACCTGTTCACATAGACCAATTGGGGACACACACACACACAATACTTTAGTGTATGTGTGACACCCATGCCAGATTGGGGACATCTTAGTGGTAGTTTCTGAGGCAGGGAGGAGAGGTCAGCATTATCCGGCTGTCAATTGTACTTTTGAATGTATGTACTGTACATGGACATTTGCTAAACATGTTTTCTCATCCAAATAAAGCCCTTTGAATTGATCTTGAATTGGAAATTCAGTGTACACGAGTGTGTTCACTTATGCCTGTTTGGGGACATTTTAATGGGGGAGGGGTTGAAGTGTCACTTATAGTTATTGTAGGCTACAAGGAAAAGCAAATTAGGCTTATGGGTAGAATACAACTAGTAGCAAAGAAAAACAAATCTGTGGCACTTCTCAAAAGCTTTTGGATCATGGCAGTCTCAACTGCTTTTTTTTACCCACGATTTTGTAACCCATTCACCCAGTGCCAATTGCCTAATGTGATCCTGGGCTCTGCACTCACTCTGCCAACCTGGGGAGGCAGCGGACTGACCTCCTGCTTCCTTCAATGCATGAGGAGTCCAAGCTGCCTTCTTTTCACCTGACACGTAGTGCGTGGAAGGAACACATTATTCCAACCAGTTCCTGTCCCCTCCATCAGGCGCCGGCTTTCCAGGGGGAGGCAGTTTAGAGCCCAAGATTACTGCATGTTTTTGTGAGGGTATCTACCCTAGGGGACACGGGGAGAACATGCAAACTCCACACAGAAAGGCCCAGCTCCACATGGGTCACATTGTGACTCATTGGAGCTTGTAGATCTGATCTGATCTGGCACAGATCAGATTCAGGCCACATTCAGTCTGCCAGTGTAAACCTGGCCTTAGAAAGTCAGACCAGAGATACACTATGCACCTGCTTCAGAAAGGCACGGCCCTAACTGAGCCCTCCTGGGATGGCCTGGTCAAAGACCGTCTTCACACTGCAGTCACATTCAGTCAAATCCGATTCAGATCGGATTTCTTGCTCATGTGGCCCATACATTCACACTACCGCTTGCAAGTGACCCAGATCGGATCTGTGCATTCAGACTATTTTTAACAACTCCCCTCCAAGCTACACTATCTGCTTTGGTTGCCGTGGTAACCAACAACAATTGGAGATTATCTACCATTCCGTAAATGGCATTAATAGTTTCCATATATTTAGTCTTTTTGAGATGTTCATTTGTACAGAGGTATCGCATCCCCCAAAGTGACAGAAGCACTGGCGTCTGACGTCGATCATTTCACATGCTCCTTACATTTCCCCCCCACTCCCTTCCGAATTCCAATACAATATAGCATACCTTTTTCATAACGAGTCAAATAAGAACTGTGTTCTAAAAATAAACAAATGACGGCATCCCAGCGGTTTGACTTGCATGGATATAAGGGATTTACTGACTGAGAGAAGACGCTGATGTTATATGTTATATTACACTGCTGAATTATTAATATTTTCGCTATAAACAGACGGTATCATAATGACTGACTGCGACTGACTGACTGACTGACTGTTGTAACATATAGGCTACAGAGACACCTCCCTGACGATATCGCTTGGACAGTTTAATTATGTTTAGACCAAAATTCTTATACTAGACGATTTAGCCCTCAATTAAACTTCTGCGACACAGTACGGACCAAGAGAGTGGCACGGTGGCACCAGGGACGTGCAGAGAGTGTTATAGTGGGGCAGGGGCCACTGCAGATCTAGAAGCTCTCAACGCATTGGGCTGACACGTGTTGACGGTTTGCAGAAAAACTATTTACGGGGCACAACCCAACAGGACTGGAATTTGCATTTCTTTCACCATATATCCTGCATTCGTGGTCTGGAAAGGGCAGGTGTTTTACAAACGGGAAAAGGGGTAGCTTGGGGCTGAAGCCCCCTTTAGTGTATGTGTGCACGTCCCTGAGTGGCGTTATATATTATTATTTAATCGTAGCCTATGTTTAATTGTTTCTCCCTTTTTTTCTTTCTTGCTTTCATTTAGTTATTTTAGGCTAAACACAGACTGGAAATGAAAAGAGTCGCGCTGTCACGTGGTGTCTGGATCGCGCTGCGAGTGACGTTTTGACAGTTTGATATACGACCTGGGTCACTTCATGTGGCCGTGACAATCAGACTGCGGTCATATCGGCTCAGATCCGATCTATATCCGATCTCAGACTACCTCCTGAAGTGACCCAGGACACTTTTGAAAAAATCGGATTCCATGTGACCTGTGTGCATTCAGACTGATTTAAGCAAATCAGATTTTTTTCTTGAAATGACACAGATCGGAAATGGCAACTTCACATACAGTTATTTATCCAATGTCATGCATCTCTCTCTCTCTCTCTCTCTCTCTCTCTCTCTCTCTCTCTCTCTCTCTCTCTCTCTCTCTCCTTTAGACATTTTTTTAACAATCCGTTCCAACTCTCCTTCCATATTCGAGGTAGGCCAAGTCCAATGGCGCTGGTCTCGATTTTTCCGGACACCGTTAACTCCCAAAGGTCACGGAAAAGACTGGAGGTCACCAAAAAAAATGTTTTCTTTCAAAACGACAAGAATGTTTTCCCACTTGGTTTTTCGCGCAGAATCCAACGGTGCCACTCCCGTCGCTCTCCGAGGTCGGCAAAAGGTTCAAAATGGCCGCCAAATTTGGCTAAAAGGCCATAAAAGGCCCCTAAAACGACATATTGGCTATTATTAAAAGACAACAGAAGATACACATCCCCAGTTGGTTTTCCGCCCCGATTCCAACGGTGGTGCTCCCATCGCTCTCCGACATTGGGAATATGCTAACGCTAACCCTATAATGGCTAGGGTTAGGCTAGGGTTAGGGTTAGGCTCCCAGAAACGTGTTGGTGAAACGGAGACCAGATTCCGACTCAGCTCATCAAGCTGAACGCGGCGATATGTGTGTCCCCGCTGACTGCCTCATGGTTCTCTCGGTACTGCCACCCATTTATTTCAACCTTTTCCAATGATCAACGCGCGATTACTCGGGAACACAAGGGTGTTGAGCAAAGTTATTCACATGACTGCGTTCGGCTCTCCGAGACCTACACGGCGATGTGTTCGCTGTTCTCGTACGACACTTGGAAGTTTGAGAATCTGACAAGCAGGAGGGTATTAGAGGTCTAACTCCTAACACCATCTTGAAGGCCCAACTCAGAAAACCTAATCTGAGAACCACAAGATCAACATTCTCATCCTAATTGTATAGCCTCAAACCATAATGTGCACTGAATTCCATGTTCATTTAAAGTTAACTCAGAGCAAAATCTAGACTGAACATTTGACAATGACAGTTTAGTGGGGAGAAGGGTGCATATTTGAGTGTATGTATGTTTGCTCATAACCACTTTGGGGACATTTTAGTGGTAGTCTGGCCGTTATTATCTGACTTTCAATTGTACGTATACACTTTGTTTGGATGATATATAATTCCACTTAAGCTTTGGCAATGTAAACATAGGTTTTGTCATGCCAATAAAGCCATTTGAGTTCAAATTTAATTGAAAATTACGTGAACCGGAGTGTGCTCACTTATTCCAATTTGGGGACATTTCAGGTGGCTCTGACATGTTTAAGACTCATATGGCTGGTTAAGATTCACCTGGGGGTTTCATGTGTGGTCAGGGTTAGGATATGGTTTGAAGTAGGGTGTCAAGCTATTGTGTGCCGGACTGTTGGTACTATGTCGGACCAAATGATATGCACTTGGGAGTGGGGTCAATGACCCTGGATGATCACTGACTCTTTATCCTTCTGACTCGTAAGGATACCTCAGAATGTTTGATGTAATCACTTCAATCAATGGCGGATGTAGGGATTGGTCTGACTTTGTAGTCAAAGAGGGCAGGGAGCTCTACTACAATTAGCCGGCCACATCCCACCTATGAGCAGCACTGATCAGTTGGAGTGAGTTCTTGGTTCCCTGTCTTGTCTCTTTCCTGCCTGTTTCTTGTCACCTTACCTCGCTGGTGTTCTGTTCTGTACTAGTCAGTCTTCTCCAGCCCCTCTCCACCATGCCCTAGCCCCCAGCCCCTGGATCCTTGTTCTATTCCAATTGTTTTGACCTGGCCCCTCTGCTGTATCCCCTCCTGTTTGTTGTTTTTTAGGGCGTCTGTGGATCCGCCCCTTCGGTGAGGGGTATTGTCAGGATCTGCTGTCCATGTGCTGCTTTGGTTGTTTTTCCTTTTCTGTAGTATGCTACTATGCTTTGTGTTCTTGGATTTTATTTTGAAGTTATGCTTTAGTGTTCCTGTCTTGCCTTGTAGTTGTTTAGCTGCCTTGTCTAGTCTTGCTGATTTTTGGTTCCTGTTTTCACCTGTGTCTTGCTTTCCCCAGCCAATCCTTGTGTTGATTTGATTTTCAGTTCACCTGTGTCCCGTTATCTTGTGCCTATTTAAGTCCTGTGTTTGGTTGTGTTCTTTGTTGGATTATTGTCGTGTGTTTAGTCCTAGTCGGTTTTTGTCTGTTCTCCTTTGAACCTTTGCTTAATAAAGGATTTCCTTTTTCTTTGAACTTCCTTGCATTTGGGTCCTACTTGGAAACCACATCCTGACAGAAACGACCAACCTACAGGCTTGTATAGTTGCTCTACCAGAGCTCGAAAGTCAACCACTCCACGGAACTAATGTGTAACATGGCCATGTGCCTTGTCATAATTATGTGATCCATGGTTATTAGAGCCTGTTGGTTTTGAGATAGTTTGATAGGATTATGACTGTGTTGTAATGCTGCATGATAGATGTGAGATCATGCCCAAATCTCTTCTTTCTTCTGGCCCCAAAATTATGGAATGCACTTCCCATTGCAATAAGAACTGCAGATTCACTCCCAATCTTAGCTCATAGCAGTTGTCCTAGCATTGACCTCCTACAGGCGTATGCAAAGGCTCAACTTATGCATTTCTTATAGCATTTTTATTTAATAGCAGATTATGTAAACATATATCATTTCATGTAAACTTAGCACTATATAGTATAATATAGATTTCCTACTGTTAGGTTCTTAACTTATGTATGATTATGATGACTATTGTTGTGTGTATAATATGATGTATTGCCCCAGCATTCATAAAGAGCATCTGCTAAATGCCTACACAGCTGGGCCCAATTTACTGGCAAATGTAACAAAAACAGTTTGCTGGCGCATATATGCTGTAAAGATTGCCGAGCGGGCAAGGCAGCAAATCAATGGAGTCCAGTCCAGTGGCGACCTTCAATCATGTTTATTTCCTTTTTTTACAAACTTTTTTCAACTTTTTCTGACAGTCTCCTCTGTACCTGTCATCTCATCAGAAGCACACAGACTGACTCCTTTTTATATGGTG
This sequence comes from Nannobrachium achirus, assembly GCF_963921795.1. Taxonomy (NCBI): domain Eukaryota; kingdom Metazoa; phylum Chordata; class Actinopteri; order Myctophiformes; family Myctophidae; genus Nannobrachium; species Nannobrachium achirus. The sequence continues at coordinate 27,857,336 of NC_137814.1, read as the reverse complement.
GGCCCCTAGTCCCTAACTGGCCCATACCATTTCCCAGGTATCCAATACATTCACCCCCCCCATAAAACACAATACAAATGTACCTAAAACACTAGCACCGGGATATGCTCCTTTAATTCATATTTCTAGTTACCGCTATGCCCACTAATATATATACACCCACCATACATTAGTAAATGCATTAGAATCATTCTCAATCTCCCCTCTATCCACTTCCCACTTGGCTTCACCCTCCCAGGACTATAAATAGGGTGCATGTTCCCGGAGGGAACTCTTTTGCCCGAACACCACCCTGGGAGGAGGAGAACAGACAAAGGTAAGTTTACACATCACAGCTTGCCATTCTACTTGTCAATTCAAAGTATACTACTACTGTTGACTCCCAGAACTAATGTGCTTTATCTTTTCATTTGTAGGTGTACAATGGGACCAGCAAGTCTACACATTCAGAGTGAAATCCACATACAGTTCACCAAACATCTCAAACCCCCCCTGACCTTCATTAAATGCCTTTGTTACATTCTGTGTCTTTCTTAAACCATTACAATACCTATGCAGAACTGTGTTCGAATATGAATTAGTTTTAGTAACGGCGCCCCGTCGTTACATATGCTTTCCCTGATTTTGATTTATTTTGATTTAGTTTGAGCTGAGAATTATATTTGTACAAGGATGAAGTATCCACAAAGAACTACAACTAGCTCTGCAAGTGTATTATGAAAAATGTCCCCAAAAGTTGGTGGCTAGCTAATTCAATGTAAATATTGCTATTGTTAGTTTGTAATGCTAACAGTAACTCCAGATTGTCTAGTCTACAATTGTTATTAGATGCAATAATCAGCTAGTGACACAGGATGAGGACAACAACATAATATGGTAATGTACAGGGAAGTACAAGCATCCAAAGAGCTAACAATGCTACAATTAGCTGTGTAAGTGTGAAAAAATGTCCCCAAAAGTCACCCGGAAGTAAACCGGAAATCATCATGTAGTTGCAATATTTCACACTTTCAGTAGGGGGCAATGTAGAGCACACACTCCTTCGGTGGGGGGGAGTGGGGGGTGGTGGTGTTATACGCACATAACATACACAAATCCTCAAAAATGGTCACATTTGGGGACATTCATAATTTTAAGAGAGAAGCCCTTTTAGAGCATGTAGAACAAGAATATAATGAAATTTAAGGATTTCCAATCGGGGACGGTACATTTTGTCCCCGATTGTCAAGCTGTCCCCTATCAACTGGTGTGTATCCTGATAGATGTCCCCAAAAGTAGCCTAGGTAAACGCACACACACACACACACACACACACACACACACACACACACACAGTTGTAATCTATTTCCTGCTTTATTAAGTCCTCCTGCTTTGAGGAATATCATTACATTTCATAGCAGAGCAAATATGCTTCATAAAAACATTGGCCATTGCTATAGCAGCAGTTGTTTGATGACAAATACCTGCTGTTTACCTACCAAGATAATTGTGTGGTGATAATGACACAAAATGAATGTACAGGATGTAACAAGAACAGCTTAAGGGCGCCCGCTGGCCTACTGGTCCAGGCGCATACCACATCATTGCCACATAGGCATTGATGCCTGACGGCGTCGCTGGTTCGATTTCCAATCTGGACGGTCTTTGCCGCATGTCACTCCCCATTTCTCCCCCCATTTCCTCGTCAGTCTACTGTCCTATCAATAAAGACATAAAAGCCCCCCAAAAAAACTAATCTTAAACAAGAACAGCTTAAATGCGCCTGATAAGAAGATAATATTTCATCAAGATGTCATAAAGTGTGAATCTGTATGGGGTGGCCGCTGTACTGTGGTTGTTGTATAGGTTATCACACTTTCCAAGTGTACCCCAATACTTTTCCAGCTGAGTTCCCCCTTCTCCAGCACAAAATATTCTTCCTGTAGCTAAGCAGGATAATGAGGGAATCGTTCACTTTGTGATGCAAGCATGAAACTTGGTACATATACACTTCGAATCCCACTCTTTTCAAAAATAGCGGTAGCCAAGCAAAATTTCAAGATGGCGGCCCCAGAAATCCAAGATGTCCGTCCAAAAATGTTGTTTTTCCTTTATAACTCAAATTGCATTGATTTTAAGACCCATAAATGTATTGAAGTTGAATATAAAGATGGGCATTGCGGATGTTTTGGTACCAAATACATGTCTGTATCTATTACGGATATTGAGATCGAGCATATAGTCGGAGTAGATTAATAGCTAATTTCATAAGAATCGTTCACTTTGTGATGCAAGCATGACATTTGCCACAAATGCTCTCTTAAGGGACCCTCTTATGGAAAAGGGTGCTGGCCACTCAAAATTCCAAGATGGCGACCGTTTTCTTCAAGATGGCCGCCACCTTAGCGGAGCAGATAGTGATATGATCTATCAGGACGTCATACAAGCATGAAAAGTGCCATGAACCGTATCCATACCTCACTCAGACACATGAAATGTGAAGATGTTCCCAAGATGTTCCCAAGATGTGTGTTTTGCCAAATAGTTTTAATCGCATTTGCAACTGCACAGTGCTGTGCAGACAAAACCCAATTTGAAACATTTGCACCTTCCGCTGCACCCTGATTTGCAGCCACATTTGTTGAGTTCTTGGCAACTGAATTGGCTGTCCAGAAGATTTGCTATTCTTCACTAAACCTCTTCCATCCCCAGTCAGCTGGACTCTGTGATTCTGGCTGACGCAGAGCTTGGTGTTCTACCCACAATACATGCTTATGCCATGAAATATAAGAGTACACACATTGTCTTTGATGTGTACACAGTCCATCAAGCCTCAAAATGGAAACAAGATCCAAACGAGGCCAGGGAGGTCGACGCCAAGTGACAAACAAAAATAAAGTTCCTTCAAATTGGCACAATTTTCTCAGACATAATGATAACAAGACAGACCTCTTCCACTTTCGGGCTGACAAGATTGCACAAATGACTGTGCCAACTCTGAAACCAGTCTGGTTAGTCTAAACAAATGTTTCCATGAAGTAGCTGATACACGGATCTTTGTACTGTACATGCCAGGCATGCCACAGAGGAGGGTAGCAAAGCCATCCTGATCAAGGCCAATGATACTGACATTCTCGTCATAGGATTAAGCATCTTTCCCTCACTTCAGGTCCTTGGTCTCCAGCAGCTGTGGGTTGCATTTGGTCATGGTCAGAGTCAAAGGTGGATTGGTGTACATGAACTGTACCGCTGTATTGGACCAGAAAAGACAAAAGGCATACTGTTCTTTCATGCCTTTACTGGTTGCGATACGGTATCCGCCTTTCGCAATAAAGGCAAAAGGTCTGCCTGGCAAACATGGGATATTTGCTCAGAGGTTTCTCCCATCTTCACCAAACTCAGCCAATATCCCATTGAACTTAATGAAGTTTACCTGAAGACACTGGAGCGGTTTGTGGTCCTTATGTATGATCGATCAAGCACAGCTGTTAGTGTGGATGAAGCTAGACTGGACATGTTTGCCCGAACCTCCAACAAGAGCAGCTCTGCTTCAACACACTAAACGTGCTGCGTATCAGGCAGGCTGCCTGAGGGTCAGTCCACCCATGCAGCGTCAGCCAGAATCAGAGAGTTCAGCTGACTGGGGATGGAAGAGGTTTGGTGAAGAATGGCAGATCTTCTGGACAGCCAATTCACCACTTGCAGAGAGTTGCCAAGAACTCACCAAATGTGGCTGCAAATCAGGGTGCAGCGGAAGGTGCAAATGTTTCAAATTAGGTTTTGTCTGCACAGCACTGTGCAGTTTATATTGGTAAAACACACATCTTGGGAACATCTTGGGAACATCTTCACATTTCATGTGTCTGAGTGAGGTATGGATACGGTTCATGGCACTTTTCATGCTTGTATGACGTCCTGATAGATCATTTCACTATCTGCTCCGCTAAGGTGGCGGCCATCTTGAAGAAAACGGTCGCCATCTTGGAAGTTTGAGTGGCTAGCGCCGTTTTCCATAAGAGGGTCCCTTAGAGAGCATTTGTGGCAAATGTCATGCTTGCATCACAAAGTGAACGATTCTTATGAAATTAGCTATTAATCTACTCCGACTATATGCTGTATCTCAAGATCCATAATAGATACAGACATGTACTTGGAACCAAAACATCCGCAACGCCCATCTTTATATTCAACACATTTATGGGTCTTAAAATCAATGCAATTTGAGTTATAAAGGAAAAACCACCTTTTTGGACGGACATCTTGGATTTCGGGGGCTGCCATCTTGAAATTTTGCTTGGCTACCGCTATTTTTGAAAAGAGTGGGATTCGAAGTATATACCAAGTTTCATGCTTGCATCACAAAGTGAACGATTCTTTTGAAATCACCCATTAATCTGCTTAGCTACTGGGGCCTATAGCGGTCCAGGCGCATACCACATAGGCAATGAAGCCTTGATGTTATATGCATATATAAATGTGGTAAGTGGGGTATGGGGTACCGTATGGGGACCACCAGGGGTCCTTGGTAGTTTTGGTTACCAGCAAAATGAACAACGATGTTGCTATTATTTCACCAACTAGATCTGATCCCAATGAGAGAATGTAGAATGATGCAGATGATAGGTTTCACTCTCTCCACTGTTGTGTCCCCACTCCCAGACTCCCCACCAATACAGTTGTAGAATTCTGTGCTAAATCTATGGGGGTCCGGGACACAATGCCTTTTAAATGGGGGTCCACGGCCTATTATGCCTAATATGCATCAATTTGATGGGGCCTTTAACATGAAAATGTTCACTGGTTTGAGAACCATACCATACATACCTTGGGGTATGGTATGGGAGAGAGATGAGAGGATTGGTAATCACATGATGATGAAACCTCATGACTTTGTGTGTGCCTTAACATGGCTGTTGTTAACATGGATTAAAAGCTTCTCATGAATTCATAAAATATGATACATAGGCCAACACCTTTTTGACCAAACAAGTTAAAGTTTGAGTGTGTAAAAGTTTGGAAGATTTTAGATGATCTGTCCTTCATCCTTGCTCATCAATAAAAGTGGTTTCACAACAAAGAGGAGTAAAATTTCCATCAGGCAGAAATGTGCAAAGTCATGCTCTATCATTGTGGTAAACTTGTCTGGGATTGTCTGGGGGTGTGTACATGTGTGTGTGTGTGTGTGTGTGTGTGTGTGTGTGTGTGTGTGTGTGTGTGTGTGTGTGTGGGGGGGGGGGGTCGATATTCCGTAGTACGACGGTGTCGCTGTCCAAAAAGAACTGATCTGCAAGCAAACGACGCGCAGCCAGGCGACGCGTTGATAGCTTGTAGATCAGCTCTTTTTGGCGAGGGCTGTGGGCCTGTGGCTAACGTCACTGCTATCTTATCGCGAGAATTGAACTGGTGTATATAGTCTCAAGCGATCTTGGCACATTTGCATTCCTCATTCAGAGTTCAGACTGCCGTCCGAGGAGATCAAAGCTGAGGTATGTTGTATAATAATGTATTAAACAAAATGCATATTTATAATGTTATGTAGCCTAATGTTATGTGTACCCTAGTTGGCGTTACGTGGCAACTGTATTTCTTTGTTCAGTCTTCAGTGCTCTTAATTCAAACTTATGCGTAAAGCCTAATTTATAGCCAACAACAATTTATTAAGGTAGATCCTATAATAGGCTATGTGGTGTGGTGTATATGTAGATGGCCGTATGTAGGTCTATATATCTATTATAATTATAATGAATGAAAGATTGTAAATCTAGATAAACGGACACCTGTTTGATTTTCACAAAGTGAAACTGAAACGTTTAATTTCGAGGGTGTTTAGATTTTAACACGAAAGCTTGACTTATTCACGGGAACAACAAATGACCATAATTTTGATAGATTATAAACTTTAGACTATGATAAACGTTTTATATTGGTATTTGACAGTTTATTAGGTCAAATTCCAAAGTACACTCAAGCGTAACAATTTCACCTTGACCAGTGAACGCAGGAAGATCGATCATCGAAATAGGCTAATAATCGACTGGGGCTTAGTTTGAAGCCCTACTGGGGCTTTTGTTTAGCAGGTTCATTTGTGGCATTCGGAACATGCAGTTGTGAATTTGTATTCAGACTCGGAGTCACCAATTGTTGATACAATACCTTCTTCTGAGAAGAAATCCTTGCAGTTGCACATGCAATGCAAACTAAAAGTGTATTTGATTTCAAATTTGACCACAGTAGGATGGATATATAATAACTAGCTGCTTATTTGTGTTATTGTGTGAGTGCTTTGTGTTTGCTTTGGCAATGTGAAGTATGTTTTCTCATGCCAATAAACCCCTTTGAATTGAATTTGTCATTGCTGTCTTGCTCTTGCAGTATAGCCAATAACAATACCCCATCAAAAACAAAACTTTCATCCTTTCACACAGTCCTACTGAAGATGGCTGCAGGAAAGGCACACATTGGGAAACTGGCCCCAGACTTCACAGCCACAGCGGTGATGCCAGATGGACAGTTCAAGGACATCAAGCTGTCAGACTACAGAGGTAATGCAAGCAACATCACTGAACCGAGGAAATGCTTTGATCCTGCTTCTGAATCCATGCTTTGGGATCCTCTTGTGGATTGGATTGAATAGGTCACATTTACACTACTAAGGATAACATGAAACACTAGGGCACTGGCCTCCTGTTTTATTGGCATCCCCATTTTGGGCAAATGTTTAAAAACTAGAGCTTCAGGCCGCAGCCCTCACACTTATGTTGCACCACCGGCTGGCTGGTCAAGCCAATTTTAATGTTAAAAATCTTTCAAAAACAGATCCTAAGTTCACGATGCAGCACATTGTTAGCTTGTACATCGTCTAATTTAGCTATTTGTTACATGAGGAAATATATAGGGCTCAAGTGCTTAATAGTGTCTCCTTCCCTTAAAGGGAAGTATGTTGTCTTTTTCTTCTACCCTCTGGACTTCACCTTTGTGTGTCCGACTGAGATCGTCGCTTTCAGTGACGCAGCGGAGGAGTTCAGGAAGATCGACTGTGAGGTCATCGGCGCCTCCGTTGACTCCCACTTCTCCCATTTCGCATGGTATGAATTGGTCACAGCCAGGGGCTTCACAAGGGAGGGAGAAGTGGAACTGACTTACTAGGGCCCAAGGTGGAAGGGGCCTTCTAAGGTTTTTCAAAAAACCTTAGAAGGATTTAAAATATTCAAAGACACAAATTTTCACAATAAAAAAAAAAGAAGCAGATTTACAAGCTCGCAGCGCTGCACCGTGAGCTTGTATATCTGCTATTTTTTAATAGTTGAAGCACAAAATGCCCAGAATTTGGTGAATTTGGTCACAGCGATAGCAAACACCTACTTCTCTGTAATTTTACTGTACATGTTACTCCTACAAAGTACAAACTTTCATTTCTGCGTGTCCGTGTTCTTACAGGATCAACACACCTCGCAAGCAGGGCGGTCTGGGTGCAATGAAGATTCCGCTGGTGGCTGACACGCGGCGCTCCATCTCCACCGACTATGGAGTGCTGAAAGAGGACGAGGGCATCGCCTACAGGTGGGAATGACAATATCACGTGGACAGCTATTAAGCTTAACTTATACTTTATCGCGCAAATACATTATTTTCAAGCTACAATATTTTTACCCCCCTCGAAAATCTGTTATTTGTAGATAGAGAGACAGACCTTAGTAAGGGAAATTCTGTTGTCGTAGCAGCACTGCAGTAAGGATGAAACAAAGATACAAGTAAAGGTAGAGAATAGAGGGCATGCACATGCATAAAGTGAATGGCAAATCCTTTGGCAAAGTGAGTTTAATGTCGTTTAATGCAATCAGATTTGGATGTATGGGCTGTCAAGGCCAGAAAGTATTTTTTTTCCACTCAGTAGTCGTTCCCACATAACTTCCGGTTATGATGATGATGTAACGCGCATATCCTCTATAAGTAGAGAATAAGTGGTAGGGTAACACTAATTAAAATAGGTAGCGAAGTATAAAAGACCACTTAACATGGGCTGGTCCGGTGTGCATAATGAATAAGCATCAGAAGATCAATCACCAATAAAAAGAGCATTTAAACAGACTTCAAGACCTGCAATAAAGACTGACCTAGCTGCCTGCACTTGGACTCACTGTGTTAGCATAGGGTGTGAATCATTTGCAGCTATAAATGTAGGCATTGTGACAAATGACACCACCGTATTGACAAAGTATGAATTAGGCTTTTGATTCCTGCAGTCCCCTTCCCTAAACATTTGGAACAGCAAGGTCACTTAGCTGACTAATCATTCCCTGTGTCTATTGTGTCAACCTGGTAATGAAACAGAGGGCATGGCCAGTGGCCACAAATAATTCAATAACCCTAACCCAGACCTCAGGACCTGGGATGTATATTATAACCCTTGTATCTAACTTCACCTTGTTTTCCCATATAACTGAATGAAGAAAATGTTACTCTGAAAGTGTAAAAATTCACCCATAAGGATTTTGCTGTGTGCCTGGGATTTTTTATCCCCATCACAACACCCACCAATCACCAATCTCTAGGGGAAAAAGTAGATTTACCATTATGTGCTTATAATTTATGTATCCATTTAACACCGGTAATCTGTTGTGAATCTGTGCACACTCATGTTTTAAACAAACAAACAATAAATTGTGATCCATGTGATTTCAGAGGGCTGTTCATCATTGATGACAAGGGCATCTTGAGACAAATCACCATTAATGACCTTCCGGTGGGACGCTCTGTCGAGGAGACCCTGCGTTTGGTCCAGGCCTTTCAGTTCACAGACAAGCATGGAGAAGGTATTGTGCGACTGCCATTGACTGATCTCTTCACACACTGTGGCAATACTAAAAGAAAACATAATCATAGCCATCTTGTGTTTTCTGTGGCCTAAAGACAAGAATGTGTTTAAAGTGGACTCCAAGCTAAAAAAGAGACATTGTAATAATACTATCAACTATAATAATATGCCATACCTCGCCTACACTGCTCTGCAACCTGTTGCGTCATCCACATGACCTCAGCATGTGAGTCTGCCGGTGATTTCATTCGGCTTATTTTCATTCATACAGTGCCAAAGTACTGTATCTCAAATTACAGGTTACTCACAGAGAGTTACAGTAATGCCATCTTGATTATATGGGGCAAAGGCCATACCTGTATGTGCTCACCCAGGTTCAAAGGCTGTTGCACTTATCAGGGTTAAAATTCACTGTGTGTTTGTAAAGAGGAGAGGAAATGTTTAGTGGTTTTGAACTATGGCTTTAAATTCTAAATTATACGGTACCTTCAAGAAATGGTATCATAACTTCAAAATCCGATATTCATGAAGGCACATGCTGTTATAGCTTGTGAGCATTTTTATTTGGCAAATCACGTGAACTTACAAATACATGAATTTATTGTTTTACCATTATACAATGTGCCGCTGCCATTCATCAAATATGTCCACAAAGATTAATTGAAAGTTGTTAGAACATTAAAACATGTTCAGAAGGAGCCCTTTCTTAAATCCAGACCAACAGATTGTTTGTGTGATTTGTGTACAATACAGTACAAGCAACATCCTTTCCAAAACAGTCTGATTGCTTGGCCTTTGGAAGTGCTGCTCGAAAACACAAAAAACAACAAGAATTATGTAATCACTAAGAAGATAATTGATAGTTACAGCCATACTCTTCCACCAAGTGTGAAGTCGATCGATGAATGTTTTCAACATTTGAGATGGACAGACAGACAGACAGACAGACAGACAGACAGACAGACAGACAGACATGATACAAACAAACAATACATGAGACAGACAGACAGACAGACAGACAGACAGACAGACAGACAGACAGACAGACAGACAGACAGACAGACATGATACAGACTGACAGATAGAGAGACATGATACAGACTGACAGACATGATACAGACAGAAGGTAGGCTACATGCAGAGATTCCTTGAATGTCTAGATAGATTGTACGTACGTGTGAGTTGTGTGTTGTGAAACTCGAGTTTTGCTTGTCAGTAAGAATAATGCAATAACATCATATTTATTTATCTTTTCAGTGTGCCCAGCTGGCTGGAAACCAGGAAGTGATACCATCAAGCCTGATGTCAAGAAGAGCAAAGAATTCTTCTCCAAGCAGTAATAATGCTGCGACCACAGTGTGCAGCTTACTGTAGGAGACTATATAGAGATTACAAATCCACTATTGCACAATATTGAAGTAGTCAATCAACCACTGTGCCTGAGGAGAAAAGGGGGTGAAGGAGACAGTTTCAAGCCAACACACTGAGTTTATAGTGGGTATTTTTTTAAAGAAACTGTGCTAAATGTATCATTGTGTTTACACTATCATTTGTGTTTATCTGTTCAGATATAGATCTGTTATCTTACTTCATTCCTTGCTAATGTAAGACCCAAGGTCAGTCGATGAAAGCTTTTCATAGTAATGATGGCTTTTCTTTTTTTATACAGTGGAAGACTGAAATGTCATTTTCATTTAAATAAAGATTATAAAATATAACACAGCATTGTGTCCCCCTCTATTACACATAAAATGTTTCGCATATTTACATATGAATGGTGATGTAGGCAAATTTGTCATATCTCATGGTGGTAACTTATTTGAGATTGACTTGCCCAAAATATCTGCTGGTTTTCTATCTTCAGGACCTCTACCAGGCCTAGGCCTGCCTACTGGTTTTCATAGCCTAATATCTAGGGATAATTTAAGGCCCAGGGTCTCCTTTCCCCTTAGCTGAGAGAGAGAGATGAGACAGCTAGGGACCCCCACACTATGTGTTTTCAGACATTTAAGGACATAAACCCTCAATACTAAGTAAACTTGACCTTTCACTTGGTACTTGATCTGCTCTTTTTTCTATACACGAAACCTCTTCACTGAATATGGCCGATCACACCGCACCACAGATGTGCTGTGCCTGTGAGCTTGTAGATTTTCAGCTAATGCTCTGGAATTCAATGTGCAAGGACATGCATTAGGTCACACTTCTTCCTGGTTTGTTGTTTTGGCAAGACTGCATGGTGAGAAAAAAGACACCCTAAATAATATAAAATAGCCTAATGATGTAATAACATAATATTGAATTACGAATTAAGAACAACAACAACAATATATATATATATATATATATATATATATATATATATATATATATATATAGCCTATATATAGACCTATAGCCTATATATAGACTACTTTCTTCCAGTTGTATAAAAATGATTGAAAAACGATTTGGGGGCACATAACAATCAACTTCATGCATGTAATTTACTTTGGGCGTGAATTCCGAAAATAGCAGTTCTACAAGCTCACAACCTGTAGCTTCCTTGATGCACTGTGAGCTTGCAGGTAGCCTCGCGTAGCCTGCAGGTCTGCTGCTTTTGGCGCGCGACACTGTAGTGGGGCGAAGTATTGGGGTTCATACACTCACTCACTCACTCACCACATAAACTCTACCTGGGCGAAGTAAGTTATCCTAAACAATAACTGTTTAATGTCACAATTGAAATAGGCCTTTTACATGATGAAACATTCTATAGACTATATTAACTCATATTTTCGGGCAAACCCACACCATGATGATTTATGATATGACTAACCAGTTGTGTTTATAAACATTTTCAAGCTAGCCATTGAATGACAGAAAATGGCAGCATCAAGATCCATGTCAAAGATGTGCGTCAGACCAAAACAGCAAACAGCCGAGGTAGGCCTATGGACATGAATAAACCTTTTATTTTTTTATTATTATTATTATATCAATTCATTAAAACAATGGCTTTTGTCTTTCCTTGCTTAATTGTAGGTCTAATTAATTAGCCTACGTTTGTTGACACTGTACAGAGGTTTTGTTTTATTGTTATTAGGCTATCTCTGAACATATCGAAGTAAATTCCAAATCAACTATAAATGTCATTATTATAATGCTGAATGCTGAACCTAACCCTAACCCTAACCCTAACCCTTTTACATGAGTTAGTTTTCAGAGTTGGTCTTTGAGACCGTCAGTTGATGGGCGCCATCTTGTGGTCCAGTACAGCAATTGTAGGCCTATGTCAACCAATCTCAGGCCCTAAAAACTTAGAATACAATCTGGTTAGGTTAGGTGCACTCACTCACTGCATGCATAATAACCTTAGATATCTGACTCACTATATGCAGGATTAAAGCTACAATGTGTGTAATCTATACATTTTATGTACTACTCGGATTTCTACCTGGGTATCTTGTATGACAGACCTAATTTCTACTGTTGAGATGAGACAGGACCCTCCCTTGGCCAGGAGAGATATTGAGCTTCAGGGAATACTGCTTGCAGTGGTGTAAAGTAACTAAGTACATTTACTTAAGTAGGCCTACTGTACTTAAGTACAATTTTGAGGTACCTTTCCTTGAGTATTTCCCATTTCCAATACTTTTACTTCTACTCCACTACAGACATCTCAGAGGCAAATATTGTACTTTTACTCCCCTACAATTACTTGAAAACATTAGTTAGATACTTTTAGATTTTTATTATTATTAGGCCTACAAAACATTAATGATATATGATATATATGATATGATATAGTACTTTATTGTCAGTTCACACTGAAATTTGTCTTACGACACAGCAGTCATGTATTCAAAACATATATACAAACATTTGTAACACATCAAGGCATACGTGACACACTGAGTCGCGGTGCAGCCCCTGTACCAGCGCACCACTCCAGTCCAGCCTTATATACATTTCAGACATTTGAAAATAGCCGATCTACAAGCTCACAATGCTTCGTGATGCGACGCATTGAGAGCTTGTAGATCTGCTATTTTCAAATGTGTATACATTTGGAAACTTGAAATGGGACATTCTTTATAATGAGTACTTTTACTTTTGGTACTTGAAGTACATTTTTATAGCAACACTTTTGTACTTTTACTCTAGTAAATGTTGAATTGGACTTTTACTTGTAACAGAGTACTTCTACATTGCAGTATTTATACCATTACATAAGTAAAGGATGTGGGTACTTTTCCCACCACTGACTGCTTGTCAATCAGTAGGCTACTTAAAGTGTCCTACCCGACACCAGGGTCTAAGTGCAGAATCAGGTGTGCTAGTTATTGTATTAACATAGGCTACTTAACATACATACATAAAGCATTTCTTCCATTAAAATAAGTTCCGGATTTTTAAGACCTTCCTATTTTCTCAAGACATACTGTAGCTTGTCTGTGCTGATGGGTTTACTCTGTGTGTGTGTGTGTGTGTGTGTGTGTGTGTGTGTGTGTGTGTGCGCGCACGCACACGTGTGTATGGCATTGATGTGTCTGTCCTATATGGATGTCCTGTATGTGTGATTTGCTGTGGTGTCATACAGTAAGTGTTGTTTGTATCTTGTGAATGTGAATGGAGGAGGGTTCTACAGTGTTGTAGAACCCTCTGAGAATATTGAGTTTACTGTATATGAAATGTGCTATATAAATAAACTGCACTGTAATGTTTTTTTCTTTTTCTGCCATTATGTAGTGGACCAACTTATTCCAAAGCGACGTGAAAACGCAGCAAGAGTCCCTTGTCTTCGTTAAGAGGATGGTGGCTGTGGCTGTGTCCTCCATCACCTACCTGAGAGGGATATTCCCAGAGGATGCCTACAGGTCTAGATATCTGGAAGGTAAACATAAATAAACACTTCTTTGATAGTCATGGAATAAAGGCCTTTATCATTTCTGTAAATGTCCTTCCCTCTCACTTTACTTGATCAGATCAGTGTGTCAAACTTTTGCGAGAGGACTGCAGCACACCCGGAGCCGGCAAAATTGTAACATGGTAAAAACAAAAGAAAACTATACTGTAGCACTGTATAATACAATATTTGCAATTGAAATAAATTGAAATAAAATACAATTCTTTTACAGGATGATGGGATGCTTTGATGCACTGGAGATGGGATATGTAAGTAGTACCATGTTTCTGCTCTTTTAGTTGAAATTTCTGTTGTTTCCTTGGGTCTGCGACTCTGCGTTGATAATATTGATTGTTGCTTTCGATGCTTTTTGCTTTTTAACAGCTTGAAATTTTGTACATTGGGGTAAGTAAGGTCATTGCAAACATCTATTATATACGTCATGTAACACAACAAGAAAAACTAAAAAGACGTGTATTTACTTGTTAGTCAGCACACCTCTGACAAGCACTTTTCTTTTTTTTAAGTCATATGTATTGTATTGTACTGTATTAACTGACTCCCGAGTCCTGACTGCAAAACAAATAGCCTTTGGAGGATATAGACTATTTACTGTGGTATAACAAGTGTGATTTTACATTGTAGGTTTACACCAAATCAGGTGACCCCAATGTAAGTTCACCTCTGAACAGTGCATGTGATGATTTCAAACTAAAGGACACAATTCTGCTGACAGCATCTATTATTCCTCTACTTAAACATAACAGATACATTTTCTCATCTCTTAGTGCATGCTCGAATCCTACCAGTTCAAATTCAAATACACAGACAAAGGACCACAGATGGAAATACTGAGGTGAGTACTGTACATTATCTAACAAGCTTTATAACACAGTACACTGCAAAAGGTAAACAGCACGGAAGAGGGGTAGAGATTTTTCACTGGGAATAGCAAGATTATATATATTATATATATTTGTCTCTGGATTCTTCACGTGAATGTAGACTGATAAGGTTATTCTGTGGTGTTGTGTTTCCCTAGCCTGACACTCAGCTTGAATTGACATTTCGTTTCACTTCATTATTCAAACAAAAAAATTAAAGGGGTGTGGCTAGCGATTCAGGGTCTGGAACTAGGCTAGTGTTTCCCATTTAAGTAATGAAACTTCAGGGAAATTTAAGGTGGAGAGTTCTCTAGAGGCAGCACTTTGATCTCCTTTTCTTGCCAACAAAAATTGGCATGACATTTATGTGCAGAATAACACCAGTGTCAATGAATGCGATGCCGCCCTAAAGCAAAAGGTCCGGGTACTAGGCCTACTGTCCTAAGTTCCAAACTAAACTCCTTAACTACAGGAACAAGAACGTAGAGATGCAGGTGACAATGGAGAACACCAAAAAGGCATCTGTGCTGCTTATTAGGAAGCTTTTCCTTCTTATGCAGAACCTGGGAGCTCTCCCCAACGATGTCGCCCTCACCATGAAACTGTTCTATTACGATGACAGTGAGATACGCTTTTGTTCATTACAACCATCAGAGTAGTTTGGATTCCATTCATTACATACCATAGGCCTATGCATAACTGTATTGGATAACCTAACCATCTCCTCCCTGTCCTTCGATTAAAATGCAGTCACACCTGCCGATTATCAGCCGCCGGGCTTCAAGGAGGTCGCATGTGACAGCCTTTGGTTCGAGGGCAAGGCAGTGAATTTCAGAGTGGGTGAGGTGCAGACATCCTTCCACGCCATGAAGTTAGGCATAGCGGCAGGGGAGAGCCGATCAGAGAAGCTCCGGGAAGGCATGCAGGTGTCTGTGGAAGGCCTGAATCATCTCTCCGAGCTGAGAGAAACCCCGGTGAGTGTTCCACATGGGGGACAGAGTAGGATTCTTAAAGGTCTGACAGTTTGCACTCCTAAAACCCAGAAATGTGCAATTGGTCCCCTCTGCACATTTCCAGTGCATTTACCCCATTTGGTTTTCGAGTTGTTCAGAAGATATCAAGGGTTAATTTATTGTCTGAGATAAATTACACACATTAATATAATTGTGACATTTTAAGTTGTTGTGCATGTGCATGTCTCATAGCATATACTAATTGCGTTTGGTTTATTTTCTTGAACCCAAGCCACGAATTCCATTCTGGGGTACATACACCTGCACACATGCTTGTAATTTTATTTGTAGGACTTGTACCTTTCGGAAATTCCTCTACACAGGATAGAAATTGGTGACCTGTAAAGTTATCAGTGACATGTTTTTTTATGTGGTTGTCTGTGTCTGTGCGTTTACAGGATCCTCATGCCAGTGTGGTGAACAATGAAGTTCTACCTCCTGAAGATGGTGAGGGAGGGAGACAGGGTGCTTCTCTTATAAACTAGTAATTAAAAAATATATATACCCTATTAATTTGCTCATGGAAATTGGGATAATACACTTGCTTGTTTATGTTATGATAAAGGATATTTGGTTAAGTTTGGGTTTTTATACCAAAATACTTTATCTTGCTTAGAAGTCATGCATAAAAGTATTACTCTCAGGTACTTACATCTCCGGGCATATTTCTTTCAGTGGAATTATGATTATTATTATTGATTTCCCCCTGCCAATATGGCATCAAGGTTGACAATCCAGTGGCTAATCAGGCGTCTACCTATATTATGTCTACGGGTCTACTATTATGCAAGTATATGCATATCCTTTAACGCTTACTTCTACATTATACAGAGTCTGCAGAATTCAAGATACCCCAGAAGTCTGCGAGAAAGGTATAATTGAGATGTAATTTTGGTTTGGTTGGCAGTTCAGATAAAGATAGTTTATTTTAATAAATGTCCTCTGTTCTGGTCTAAAGTAACCTGGAGGGATGAATGTACATTTCTCATTTGTTTTCCCTTCTCAGAGACGGTTTGCCACCATAACTCACCCCACGAAGAAGAGAATGTAGTCACTATGATCTGTCAAACCAAAGATGGACTCTTGAGCATCTTTTTTGTGGTGTTTTGACAGATGCTTATGCTTATGTCATTTTCAAGAAATAAACCTTTGAGTGTTGTATATCTTTTTGTTTATTTTTGCCTAAACCTTACAAAAGACTTTGTACCATAGTAAAAAATTGATTTGAAATGCATATCTTTGTATGAATAATAACTAGTAAAATAATTATGACAAAGCAGGAGTAGTGCAAATGTAAACATCACTATGGCTCTGACAAACACTTTGCCTCTACTGTATCAAACAAGTACTACAGCATGTCAAAAACTAAGACTTGTCCCTGGTTTAAACCATTTGGCATATACAATATGAAAATGTATTTTGAATACTCTAGAAATCCAAACAGGTTCTCTGTTCCAGACGCACAGTATATGGTTAGATGTCTAAAGAAATCCTTCGGTTTTCATGGGTATTTAAGCAGCAGAAAACATTGGACCCAAATTCACAGTGTGTTAAGATGACCTGAACAGTGATCCTAGTTTGGTCATCTGAGATGTCTGGTACACTAGCTGTGTCAAATGCTCCATCATACCGAAAATAGCACATCTGGCTAATTAACTTCAGTCGCAGTTATCAGTCTCAGTCTTTGTGGCATCATTCCAAATTCCTTCGAAGATGTGCATTTCTAAAAGAGGCTGTCCACATCTCCCATCTCTACGAAGACCGTCTTCAGTTGGGAGTAGTACTCAATTGTCACCTGGCCATTCTCCCGTCCTATACCTGGTAAACATAAGCCAAAGTTAACAACTCCACATGGCATTTTAACACAAAGATATGTTGCTGAGTCATAGGTGTTTGTGTTTCAATACATAAGAGTTACAATTTACAAAGAATAATTGATGTTGGTGGTAGTGTTAACTGTTAAGCTAGTGATTTGCAACATGGACAGAGCAGAGATCAGACAGCTAAGTTCCTTTTATTTTATGACAATGTCATGGTGTGCAGCCTAAGTTGCTCTTCAGCACGATTCCTGGAGTCAAACGTGAGTCAAATAGTATTTGCAGGCAATCCTTAGCACTTGCTTTAACCTGCTTGGGGTTTCCCCAATCCCCACAAGGTGTGGTGGGAATGACATTATGGAATTACATTTAAGATGCTATTCTCGGATTTTAAACATACCGAGTCCTAATACAAACCCCCCTCAACAATCTGGTACTTACAGTAAGTTAAACAAAGACTCAGGTATACAGTACCTGGCAAAGTAAACAAGACTGTACCTGACATTTTAAAGCCCCCAAAAGGCACCTCCACAGGGGTGATGTTATAGTTGTTGATAAAACAGGAGCCAGCTTTTAGGTGCTCGACCACACGATGAGCTCGCTTCACATCCCTACAGAAAGACACGGATAATAAGAACGGGAAATCATTCTGGCTGTTTTAGTACATTTAAGTTACAACAGAAATAATGTACTTCAGAATTTACCAACTGTAGCATGTGGCTTTACTTTATCAGCTGAAAAAGCCCTATCTGGAACTTGTCTTAGAATGTTACATGCACTAAACTACATTGCATTGCTCTCAAAAGCCAACATGCTCTCAAAAGCCAACATTTTCAGTAAACACATCCAGTGTAACCTATCTCCTGAAATAACTAATAGCTAGCAATAATTTATCATACAATGAAATCTATAAGCAACATCATTTGGGCCCCTCATAAACAGACTTCCTGTTCAACCCTGTTGGGTGGCCATGTACTGTAAATAACCTTGTGAAGACACCTGCAGCCAGACCCATGGTGCTGTCATTGGCCCTCAGTAACACTTCCTCTTCTGTATCGAAAGACAACACAGACATGACAGGGCCAAAGATCTCCTCCTTTACACAGGTCATCTCATCTGTGCAGTTTCCTAGAGAGGAGAGAGTTGCATAGAAAGACAGAGGGAGAAGGGGTGGTAGGATAAAACCAAAAGCTATATAAATTGGTGCTTTTGAGGTCCTCCACAAATGTGTTCAAGTACAAGGCTTACCCAGCACACATGGAGTCATGTAGTATCCGCCTCTGAGTTTGGGATCCGCTGGGACAAAAGGTACCCCTCCGCACATCACAGTGGCCCCCTGGAATCAAATCAACCTTTATGTAGGTGGAAAATGCCAGTTATCGTTACCTTATTTACAACAAGGTCTGAGCATTCATAATTTCTGTTCAGTACTACCTCTGTCTTTGCCAGGTCCACACACCCTAGGACCTTTTCTAGGTGTTGCCGGCTGACCAGTGCTCCCATGCGAGTTGTCTCCAAGAGTGGGTCTCCTATCTCAATGGCCTGGGTCCTCCTCACCACCTCCTCCAGGAACTCAGGTAGAATTTGTCTCTGAACAAATACTCTTGTACCATTGCTGCAAACCTGGGTGGGATTTTAAAGTCCACAGCATGTAATAGCATTACCATGTGTAGCCTCTGATTCTGTGAATATGCATGATCTATATTTAACTCTGTGATAGTGTGAAATATCTGTGATAGTGTGAAATATCACATGAGATTAACAAATTAACACAAACAGTATACATGTTAAGGCTCGTTTACGGTATGTTCCCTTTAGGTACAAAAATAAATGTGTCTGTCTAAGTTTCCTTTACATTTGCATGTGTCTTAAGCAATACCTCCACTAGAGGGCATAACAAGATTTCAAACGATTTCTGACAACAATTCACATTCAATTCCAGACCAATGTCCTCCCAGCTGTTCTGTATTGAGTGTTTGTCACTGTGCCCAGGCAAAGTGACATAATATACTGTATTATGTTTAAAAGGAGCAGGAGTGGTTCAGGAGGTAGAACGTGTCTTGGATTCAGAAGGTTCCTGGTTTGATCCCAGGCTATCTTTAACAAAGAAACAACATAGAAAGTAGGAACAAACTATATTTTTGAATGATTGCGGCCTTTGTCATATCATTGGTTCAGGAAAATAAAGGAAGACATTCTCTTGTTACAAACCAGATGCTGCAAAAAGATATATCCATAGCTTACCTGGCCTTGAGACAGAAAGTTGGCCATGAGAGCTCCCTTTACAGCGTTCTCTAGGTCACTGTCCTCAAAGATGAGTAGAGGAGATTTACCCCCGAGTTCCAAAGTCACAGGCTTCACCCCCTTGGATGCCATTTCCATAATCTGTGGACCAGGACAATGCAAAGTAACAGTGACATGGATATCTCTATCAATAACTCAACAGAATATGACAGTGGTTCTCAAAGTGGAGTCCAGGGAAAATCAGGGTTCCTTGAGGGGATTCTAAGTAGACCCTTACGGGTCTGTAACTCTGTAAGTGTACAAATGGAACCATATTGACCATTATGGGTTCATATGTACACTCTCAGAATAATGGGGGTCCTTGAAATTAAACATTTGAGAACCACTGAAATATGACAATAATCTTGCTTCCACAGGCAGCAGTCTTTTTTATTTTTTCCATTTGTGGTGTGTGGTGGCAGTATTGGACTTTCAAATGTTGATTTATCATTTCATGATTGTATGGGCACTATCACTGTATATTTCATTATTCCATTCCAAACATTTCATCTGATGCTCTGTGTTTGAGCCCAAGGATGGGGCAGCATTGTTGGGACAAAGCTGTTGGTTCTTTTGTTAAGGAGATCAAAGATTTTGACACTTTTGTGTGAATTCCTGGCTTTATGGCAACACCTTCCTGTATAAATGGAAGAATTTTACCCAGTTTACTGTTTTACTGTTTTCACATAATATGGAGGGGATCTTTTGAAGAATGGGCTGATGGGAGACAAGCTAGGCTGTGTTCTTTCTGTCTAGGATAAGATGCGGTCTGCTTGTTTGATGCTGTTCTAAATAAACTTCTATGGTATGCACTCACTTTTTGAGTCACAACGCTCCTATACGTGGCCGTGTGTGTGGGTATGCGTGTCTGTAGCCTGCAGTAACCTTTTCTGACCACACATGTTAAGGGAGGGGCGCTGTTGTTCAGACTCACATTCACACACACACACACACACGCACGCACGCACACGCACACACACACACAGCCTCCACCGCTCAGTTCACACAAGTGTGATTTTTATGGACTATATGATTATTTACATTACAGGCGCTCTCACCTTCTTGCCTGTGGGCACACTGCCTGTAAAAGAGACCTTAGCCACGCCAGGGTGGTGACAAAGCAAGCTGCCCGTCTCCTGCCCACCCTGCACCACGTTAATTAGGCCCTCGGGAGCCCCGGCCTTGGCATAGATTTCAGCTAGCAGCACGGCTGTTACAGGAGTCACTGGTGAAGGCTTAAACACCATGGAGTTGCCTGATTTAAGGGTTAAATAGTGAATTCAATTACAGAAGAGGAGTCAAGGACATGTTATGTTTTTGAACAATTCATAAATGATTCAAACATTAAGTTTAACTTTTAATTTAAACTTTTAATAACCCCTTGAGATGAACCATCTAGTTCCACAAAATATCATTATTTAAAAGCCCCTATGTAAATCTATAAGCTTTCTGGTAACAAGAAAATACATTTTCAGGCCAGGACACCAACCAGGAGAGAGAACTAACCCTAAAAAAGGGAAATTGGAAGTGAAGAAACAAAGACAATGAGCAGACAAAATTGGAACTGGAAAACTATCAACCTGAAGCTGACAAATGTTCTTTGAGGAGCTTTCTCTTCTGATTGGATTAAATTGGTATCCCAACCTGAAACCTGTGTTTTCTATTTACTCTAAAGATGGGAAGACCCCTGTTACTGAACAAACGCTTCATGTATAGTTTCTGTTGCAAATTGCAACAGAAACTCTTTCAACTTTTTTTGTTTCATAAATATGCTAGTAACAACATATCAAGAGTCCTAAGTTTTTCATGATTCTGAATCCATTGCAAGCATTTGTTTGCATGAAAAACATTCCTTGGGCTAAAAACGGCTCCCACAGAACTGTGAAAAGTGATCACTTATCACTAAACCATGGTTTTGTGGGGCCGTTGAATGTTTTTCGTGCAAAACAAATGCTTGCAATGGATTCAGAATCATGAAAAAAAAACCT
The DNA here is from genome assembly GCF_963921795.1 of Nannobrachium achirus. Taxonomy (NCBI): domain Eukaryota; kingdom Metazoa; phylum Chordata; class Actinopteri; order Myctophiformes; family Myctophidae; genus Nannobrachium; species Nannobrachium achirus. The sequence continues at coordinate 27,835,668 of NC_137814.1, read as the reverse complement.
AGTTTGACCCCTCACATGCTACTTAAAGCGGATATTTTTTGTATTTCTTTTCCTGTATAGTAAAAGTTAATGGGACCACAACTTTCAGCAGTTTTTTTCAATATGTTCCACCACTGGGATTTCTTATGACTTTTGAAATGTTATGTTGATTATGTTATTAACAAAAAAAGTTAAGAGTTTCTGCAATTTGTTTGAGAGGTTAACCCCTTATTTGCAATAGAATTCCTGCACTAGTAGTGATTACTACTGGAATGTAGCTTTAAAACAAACACACACACACACACACACACACACACACACACACACACACACACACACACACACACACACACACACACACACACACACATATATATATATATATATTTTAACAAAACATATCACATACAACACTTATTCATTTGTTTAAATACATAGTTAGTTGGAAGAGTTATATACCACAGGCCAGGGCAGGTGCTGACTTCCAGGCAGCTATCTGGAATGGGTAATTCCAAGCACCAATCCCCACACACACCCCCAGAGGCTCTCTCCGTGTGTAGGCAAACGAACCCCCAGGTAACTGGACATGCTGGCCTTGACAGGGTGAGGAAGGATCATTGAAATTAATTTAGTGTAGGAAAACAATGCTTTAAAAGTTAACTTGCGTGCTTTGGTTTTATGTTATTTCATTTTATGTTGGATGTCATGTTGTGTTTGTAAAATGTTGTAAAATGTGTGATACATTAGCGGGAGCAGCAATTAGCTTGCCTTCCCCTTAAAATCATATGATCTATTATTTTTGTAGGAGGTTTTGTCTTTAGACAGGAGAGACAGGAAGCTGGGGTCAGAGTCTCAGAGAGGGGGGAATTAGTGAGTATGACATATGAACTTAGAATTCACATAAAGAAAATCCTGAGTGTTAAACTAACACCAAATAATGAACATTTTCCTGTGTGTACCAACCTGCCAGAGTGCAGGCCAGTCCTGCATAGTACTCTATGCATAGTCTGGCAGAGTCCACGTCAAGACGAGCCTCTGTGATGGATTTTCCATTGTTGACCACCTCCAACTCTGCTATCTCCTCTCTCTTGTTCTGACCATAAAAAGAGGAAAAGAGAATGTCAAGGAGATAGTCAAAGAGAATGTCAAGGAGATAGTCAAAAAGAATGTCAAGAAGTAGATAGTCAGACAGTGAAAACTGACAGATCTCATTATAGTTTATCTATAATGAATGACATTACATACATTGCATCTATAATGCACTCATCATTGCTGCTAGAACCTCAAGTACCCTGGTACAAGTATGTACTCTACTGCACGAGTGCACATGCAAATTCTCAGTTTAACCAATTTCAACCTGGTGACCTTATTTTCGGCACGTCATCGTAGGTGAATATTTTCAAAACATTTAAAATCTAAGACATTGAAAAATGCTAACACAGACAATCTAAAAGCTCACAACAGGTCGCAGCTTGTAGATTGTCTATTATTGATTCTTTAAAAAAGAAGGGGCATAAGTGTTTTTTTTTTTACAAAGTAAGCTAAAGGTGGACAATAATGATAACACTTGTGCATGTGCTTTCTGGGTGACTACTATATTGATGCTTAAATTGATCCGCCACCGCCAGATCAATCGGATCAAGGGTACAGACAATACCTCGATGATGTGAGCAGCCTCTATCATGACCCTTGCCCGCTCCATTCCAGACATCTTGCTCCAGTAGCTGAAGGCTGACTGTGCACTCTTTATGGCCTCATCCACCTCCACTGTACCACATGGTTCCAAATGACACAGGACGCGCCCTGTACAGTGAAAACGCAAATTAACTGCATAACATAAAAGTATGTCGAATAATAAAAAGTGTAGGTTACACAATACATTGACAAAGCCTTCTCTTAATACAACATGTAGCTATGTGTGTGTGTGTGTGTGTGCGTGTGTGTGTGTGTGTGTGTGTGTGTGTGTGTGTGTGCCTAATCTCTCAAAACAGATTAAGCGCTCAGTAAATTCAAAGGAAAAACATGTTTGGCCAATGGTTTCCCAGATTCAGATTGGTGTTCACCTGACCCTGTGTCCCAATTCAGGTGCCCTGCAGTCAATCTACAAGCTCAAATTGTGCTGTGTGCCATGTTGTGAGCTTGTAGATCAGGATTTTATTTTTTATTTTATTAGAAAGAAAAAAAATTAAATAGGGCTGTAGTTTAAACTGTTCCATTTTCATTTTGCTGGGGATCCCCTGGAGCCCCCCCCCCCCCCACCCCCACCCCCCAAAAGGAACCATTGCATTACACAATCATTGACTCAGCTCACGTAACAATTTACATGCATTTAACAGACTGTTACAGACATATATAGTCTATGTTTGTGGCTGGTCTGATGTTTCCGTTTTCTTTCACTCTGAGTCTGACTAGGTGGTTGTGAACTTGTGACAGGTCAAAGTCCAACATTGACATTGTTGTCAGATAAATTGAAAAATATGCAGTAGCCTATAGTAAAGACTGAATGTGCAGCATAAGACTGAATGTATTTATTTACCTGTAGCAGGTTCATATACCGGTTCACTGCAAGATGTCTCGTTGATCCTTCTTCTCTCTGCCCCCCAGAAGTTCAGCGGGACTTTGATGTCCAGGGTCCCCGAAGAGGCGCATCGTATGACGGCCAGAGACAGAGAAGTGGGTCGCAGCAAGCGCAGCGACAGAGCAAGCCTCTGGATCATAACAAGTCAAAAGATGCCTGGGAGGGGAGATGTATTTAATAGCTGAGACTGCTGTGATGAACTTCATAACACACCAACATGTCAACAACTTCACAAAGCAAACGCCATTCTTTGAAGTAGCAAGAGTCTTGAAGACACTTTCTTTCTAACACACTCAGTGAGTGCGTGTCGTCGTGGTACTTACAAAAACACCAGCCTGACAGCCTTCTTAATGACACCCTAACGTCTCTTGTAATAATGATGATAAATACAAATATATCTAAATATATGCCTTCGGGTGCGTTGCAGTTAGTCGTCAGATCTGTTGCATAGAGTTTCTGTTGCAGCTGCGTATTGGACAGGGGACTCCCTCTTTCCCAGGTGTTTCGCCCAGGTGGGCGTGGTTTTGAGGTTAGGTTTAGGCATGCTTTCTGTTAAGGTTATGGTCTGTTATGGTTAGGCATAGTTATAGGGTTAAGGTTAGGTTTAGGCATAGCTTTGCTAAGGTTAAGGACAGGTTAGGAGGTTTAGCCAGTTTAAGCATATAACCACGCCCACCTGGGCAAAACACCTGGGAAAGAGGGAGTCCCTTTGGACAGTGGGTAAACAGTGGGTCGCGACCCATTTGTGGGTCACGGACTTATATGGGTCACGAGCACGACTCGAGTAAAAAAATAAATACAAATATTTTCCTACAAAAAAATAATATATATATATTAAAAAACATCCACCCCCCCCCCCCATTTTTTTTTAGAAATAAAAAAATAAATGTATAAATGTTCAAACAAAGAAACAAATAAATCTAAGAAATTCCACAAATAAAATATAATAAATTAATAATTAAGAAGTAGTGAAAATAGCCGGTCGCGCTGCGCTGCGTTATGTGAGCTTGAAGATCTGCTATTTTAACTCGCGCCGCTCTGAGAGCTTGTAGGTCGGCTATTTTCACTAGTTTGGGTCCCGGACTCCCGGACGAATGTGTAATTTCTCTTTTGGTTTAACTGGGTTTAGGGACTAAAATGTTTATGAGAACCGTTATAGATCACATACTTCACACTCCGGTACAGTAGGTGGCGGATCAACGGCTGCACCCGGCCCATAAAGCCAGAGAAGCAGCCCGGCCAGGGCTGTTACAGCAGCTCACAGCTCAAACTGCACATTGCAAGCATGGCCGGTGACACTGAAACACATCTGAGGGACCGCGGAGACAACGAAAACAATGTTATTCGACAACCTTTCCTCATCGGTGTGTCCGGAGGCACCGCCAGCGGCAAGGTCGGTGTCACTCACGACGTGATTGTTTTGACGTTTTTGAACGCGGTGTCATTTGTACGTTTTTTAATGTTAAAATCGACATATGTGGCCGCGTGGCTGCGTGGAGCATAACGGAGGCTCAACAGCACCCCCTCTGTTAGTTCGCCGTAATTTAACCACCGTTTGTAACACCATTTACTTAATTTACATATTTTTTTTTCTCCCGTTGTTGGTTTGCATTTCTGTTCTGTACGTTGTATTACTGTTATTTAAAAACATATATATATATAATAATGACAACGTACCAGTTCTGTAATCCTAACCGTCGGTCCCCCTAGAATAGATTCCATCAGACAAAGCCCGTTAACCTGAATGGTTAACGGTTAGCCTAGCATGCTAGTCTGCTATGACACGATCAATGAGTGGTAAACAAACACATTAACCCTCGATTTCTGTCCCCACGATGAGGCGCCCGGACGGCCCGTTGCTAGTGTGAAATCGCACGTTTTACTTGTCGTTTCATTTTCGTGGTAGTCTACCACGAAATCAGTGGTGTAATGTAACTAAGTACATTTACCTAAATAATGTGAGTATCAAAGTATGTACAATTTTTGTACTGTACAAATACCTACAGAATTGTACTTGAGTATTTCTACTACTCCACTACATCTCGGATCCAAATATTGTGCTTTTACTCCACTAAATGTATTTGAAAACATTAATTACTAGTTACTTTGTGTACATATAAATAAGATAAGCCTATCTACAAGCTCACAACGCGTCGCATCATTTGATGGCATCAAATTGATGCCAACACGTTTTCATACATACCGGTACTTTTCCTCGGGTACATTTTGAATTCCAGACTCTGACTTGAGTATTTCTGCAGTGTTTATACTTTTACTTGAGTAAAATATGTGAGTATAGGCAGGCTACTTTCCCCACCACTGACAAACGGTAGCCGGGGCGCTAGCGGGAAAGCACCGCTTGAATCAAAAGGGATGTGATTTGTCTTGTTCTTTTGTTCTAAATAATCAGCATGGTGATGATGATAAGATGACTACAATTCAGAATATTAACGTCTGGTCAATGGGTCGTTTTCCTAATACACGCGGCGTACTTTTCGCTTTGTGTTTTTATTTAAAAAAAAACAGAAAGGGGTTAGATAAGATTTGATTGTAACGTTAACCTACATTCATTTCCCCGGTTACGTGTGACTGTGAGGCAGGCTAGCGGGAAGTAGGGTTGCCAGGTCTTGACCTAGTTTTCACTCGGGAGTTGTATATAACACCCATTGTGTAAAATGTAAAGGCGAGCCCTATTTTATACACATCTACAAGCTTGTAGATAAGATACCTTGTATCTTATGTATTTAACGGTGTGATATGTGTATATGTAGGCCTATGTATGTATGTGTTTTTTTTGTTTCTTTATTTTACATGTCTGCCTTAATGACATGCACACACGTAGCGTAGGTCGGCCGGCGTGTTTTATTTATAGACCCACATGGCCCTGATTTCAAAATGTAGTGAAACCCACCGACCTGGCAACCTGCAGGAAGCCAGTCTCACGTAACTATTCCTTTACTAGCCTCGCAAGCCATCCCGAGCTACGTCATCACCAGTCTGGCTGTTGCGAGGCTATTTCTTTACTGCTGTAGCATCAATAACGTGACGTCTTCAATACAGTGACGTCGTAGACAAACAAATAGGGACTTTCTGAGGCCACGTGGATGTTGTACTCAACTCTATGACTCAACCCACTAACATATAACAATAATGTTCTGACCAAGGAGTTAATTCACGTTTACAAAAGAAGAGTGGGTGAAATTATTTTCTAAGGTTCAAGTTGCATAAATATTACATAACAATTGTGAAAGCCAAAAACTAAAAATCAACCCCCCTCTTCTATTCTTCGTTTGGCCAATATATTGCCATTTAAGGTAACTTGTGAATAAGCTTATGTTTTTGCTCCTTCAAAGCCCCATACTCTACAAGGGCCCCCAAAGGGATGACTACTACGCTAGTGTTTTTCTTACATCAAGTGATAGTGGAGGAGTTGCCAGGAAGTTTGCTTCCTCTTCCGTTTAGGGGTTGGGTCTCCCAATGTTCATAGAATGACGGGTATACTATATTTAGCCTAGATGACTAATAGTTGTAGCCCCACGCCTGTGTAGCAGGGCTTGGAACATGCATGACATTTGTGTCCTCACGTGCCGTAACCGCTTTAAACCTGCCGGCCCTATTTCAGGAATGTCAATGGCAAATATAAGTGCCTGAAGAAGGTCTGTGACGGAAACTTTTAAATAATAACGCGCTGTGTGAAAGTGCAGACTGTGTATGGGTCATTTTGTTTTTCTAAATTTAAGTGTCCAAAATGCAGATCAGACATTTTTTTAGCCATTCGCCGTACAACCAATTATATGGGTTTAGTGTTTGGCACTACGGAGGTATTTATTGAAGGAGATAGTAGATTGTGACAAGTACTGACAACCACGGGGTGGGTGGCTGTATGATGTGATCCCAAGTACATATCCTCTTGGCTCTGAGCTTAGCATTTGGGTGTGTGCTGCTGACATATCCTCCTAGCTCCTGAGTGTGGGCGCTCCAATTTCATTGTTACACATTGCATGGACACAAAAGAGCCTTAGTCTGGGACTGCTGGAGAATGTCCAGTCAGCACTGGCAGGAGATCCATTTAGTGTGGTGGGGGTCAATGAGGACAAAGATGGTGTGCCCGGCCACAGGGCATGTCCCCTGAGTAGGGCTCGATCTAGTACATCAGGGTAGGGAATTGCCACCTGGCAATGCTGATAAACCGTGGCTGTTTAACGTTTTCCCACTCGTGTAGACAGGAAGCATGAACAGATATTTAGTCCACCTATATTTTTCAATGACTCAGTGAGTCAATGGCATTTTTTACTTGACTGCACAGTGGGCATTCATAACAGGTTTATCTAGCTTTTCAACATCTTTCCTGTGAATTATTTGTTAATTCAGCTCCCTGGTGCAGTCATGGACAAATGTATTCTGTTTTCCTTCTCTGTGTCTTCGTATAATAACAGTTCGATTTTTCTGTTCGTTTCATGTTCAGTCTTCTGTGTGCGGGAAGATCATGGAGCTGCTGGGACAGAACAAGATCGATCACCACCAGCGGCAGGTGGCCATCCTCAGCCAGGACAGCTTCTATAGGGAGCTCACCCCAGAGCAGAAAGCCAAGGCACTCAAGGGGCAGTTCAACTTTGATCACCCAGGTGAGCACTCAAAACATTTGAAAGTAAGTCTTCTTCTTCTTTCGTGTATCATCGTCCTTGATGATTGGTTGACAACATTTTATTTCACAAGATGACTTGTTACTTAGGGGAGGCCATGGGGCTGGCTGTCGTCTTCTCCCCCATATGGCATAGATGGTACATTCACCAGGAGTTTTGTTTATCATCTTCAGTCAGACATGTCTTTCGGTGCTCTCGGGTTCCACATCAAGCTATGCTCAGGCTACCTCAGGAAATTGTGTTACCAACTTGCTTATCTTTATCTACTGAACGATGTGTGCACTACGTGTAAGCATTTCACCACTAAAACCCTGCATATTTGACCTATTTAGCCCCAGGGTACTGAACTTGGCACCCTCTTGCTTTTGCGGTGCACTAAATATCTTCACTAAAAATAGCCAATCTATAGCTCAAGTTTGTGAGCTTGTAGATCAGCTTTTTATTTTTTAAAGTTGCCCATGGTCGTGCAGTGCAAATAAAATGTCAGCCTAGATTCAGCCTGATACTTCATCATTTGGTATGCCCCCTCAAAAGCTGACCTATTGGCATACAATGTACTTGCAATGGCAAATATTGATTTATAGAACCTTCAGTCTTTCTTGGGGCCTACTGGTCTTTGAATCTTGGATTAAATGTTCGCTAAATTGCACCTTTTTGACAAATGCTTTAAGCTTAATTTAGATTTCCATCATACTACATTGTATGAATTATGTTTAGATGCTCAAGAGCACCATGTGTTGCTGCCATCTTGGATTTTCCTAAGCACATTTTGGCAGACGTGTACCTGATCCATTTTTGGACAGACGTTGGCTCCCTCTCACTGCTGACATCCTTACTCGGTTGAGACGTCACATCGTCTCTAGTCAGCAGGCCTTTCTCAGAGGCAGCTGTTCAAGGGTTGGTAGACTGAACCAGGCAGCTGTTTAAAAGGCAGGAATTCCTACATTACAAAGTGCGGTAGGTGGTGCGCTTCACATTATGTGAGCCAGCATCGTCTCTCCACGTGTCCACATGTGCACTTGAGCACAGGGTGCACAGAGGTCGGGAAGAAGAGCAGTGGAGTTTGTTAACACAGCATCACGTGGCGATCCAAACAAAACATTTCTGTGTCTGGCCCACAGATGCCTTTGACAACGAGCTGATTACAAAGACGCTCAGACAGATAATGCAGGGGGAGACAGTCCAGATCCCTGTCTACGATTTTGTCAGCCATTCCAGGTGAGTACCAGCCTCTTGCCACAGCCCCTTGCTTTTATTTATTAAAAAATATTCAACCACTTATACAGTGATATACAAGCTCACAGTGCATAATATCCTGACAGATTTTGCACTTGATCTGATATTTTTGAAAATGTTTGCCTATGACGGTGATTAAGAGTTATAAGCCATTTTATTGTATAACAGTTGAGACAAAAACACTTGTTTTGTTATCCAGGAAGGAGGAATTTGTGACTGTGTACCCAGCTGATGTGGTGTTGTTCGAAGGAATCTTGATGTTCTACTCCCAGGAAATTCGGGACCTCTTCCAGATGAAGTTGTTTGTAGACACTGATGCAGACACGCGGCTCTCACGCAGAGGTGTGTATTTCATTAAAATGTGGTGGTTGGCTGTTTGCTTTTTAGATTCCCTGTATACATATGCAACACACATTACATACGTTTTCTTTTCACCAATCAGTACTAAGGGACATCAGTGAGCGAGGCAGAGACCTGGAGCAGGTGCTGTCACAATACATAACCTTTGTTAAACCAGCCTTCGAGGAGTTCTGTTTACCAGTAAGTTTGTCTTAGACTTTCCTGACCACAATCTGTAATTGCCCCACTAGTCTTTGTGTGAATAGTTGAAATTTTTACCTTTTATTGGAGTTATAATATGCTTCATTTATATAGCATCTTTCGCAATTACAGAATGCTATGTGGTTAAGAAAAAAAAACAATGTAATGTAGGTAACTGAGTTTCTTTGTCTCCACCAGACAAAGAAGTATGCAGACGTGATCATTCCACGAGGAGCAGATAACCTGGGTAAGGCAGTTGAATTGATAGTCATGTCCCATTATTGTACTTGGGTTTGGGTCTGCTTGAACTTGTCTTTCAGCAAAATTCTGTTTTTTAAATGGGATCACCTACATCATGGATTGGCAATTAAGTTTGGCCTGGGGGCAATTGTAAATAGTGAGCCTTAAGACAATCAATGACTTTGAATTGATTCATGTAATTTCGGATGTGGAACATGCAGCAAACAACCGTATATAAAATATTAACTATATTGCTATAAAAGTTAATAAAGATGTGTTCTAACTACTCATAGAAATGCATGTGGAATCAAATGTGCAGGCCCCATCCTTAAATGTTGCACAGTTTAAAAAGATCAGATATCAGATCTCTGGAGACAGTCATACTCCTTTTTCAAACACTTAAAGGGCTCATAGAATGGGGGGGAGGGGGGGACTGTCAGTCAGATATTCTGGCCCATGGGCTGCCTGTTGCCTACCACTGACCTACGTGTTTTGTGCAGCTCTGAGGAGGCAACTTGTGGGGTTTCTACTCAAAGCAAAAGACTGAAGCACACCTTCTGAAGAGTGATGCGTGCCTACTCAAAGTGACGCATCATCTACTCAGTGCAGCTGTACTGTAGCTAGTCATGGCTGAAAGTGAGGTTACAGTACAAGAGAATACATTTCTCTATGATGTTTTGAAGAAAATGCATGGATAAATAGGTCATGCAAAGTGCATTCTGTCCCCGTACCTACTGTATGGTGACGGAGCTTTTGCTGCCCCAACCCTCTAGAATGCACTCCCCAAAACCCTCAGAGATGCCCCCACCATCCAAACCTTCAAAACCTACCTCTTTCATATTGATTTTAAACGGTTTTATTCCCTAGTCTTATTGCTTTTTTGGTTGTTTATTCTTTGTTTTCTTTTTGCCCCATGTAAAGCGTCTTTGCTTACTCAGAAAAGCACTATAACAATTTGAGATATTATTATTATTTCAAAGACATAAACTGTGCTAACAAGGGCAGCCATGCTTAGCTGAGTCAATGTCAGTCTTTCCCCTGCTACTAATCTTCTCTTTAGCTAGCTGTTTTGCATGCCTGTACATGAGTACTATATGGGGAGGGTCAACTGTTATCTGTTTGCTTGTACTACATTTCTGGAGACATTTCCATGGCAAAGTGTCTTGATTATTATTATTTTCTTTGCTAAAACATTTCTTAATTTCTTCCCCCTCCCCAACCTTCTTGTCCTCCAGTGGCCATCAACTTGATAGTACAACACATCCAAGACATTCTAAACGGTGGCCTCAGCAAACGCCACAACGGCTGCACGAATGGCCACAGTACTCCAGCACGCCAGCGGCGGACATCGGAATCCAGCAGCCGCCCACATTGACCAAACCACACTCTCTTCTCAGAAGAGAGAGGGAGTAGATGGGTTAGCGCTGTAAATAATGCCCTTTGGCATCACTGTATTTATGAAAAGAGAGCTGGGGAGGGGTGAGGCTGGGGGGCTGGGGAGGAGCAGAACGAGATGCAGAAGGAATTTCAATGCCTTTATCCTATTGACTGCTCTTGTTACAGTTTCTTTTTATTGTAATTAAGGGACTTGATTTAGATTTGTCGGGTGGGTCAAAGATGGCCTCCTGGCTTTTTTTTTTTCCTGCAATGAGACCATGGGGTTAAAATGCAACCCCTTTTTACAGTTCTTATCTCCCTTGTTTGAACATTTTGTTTGTAAATACCCCCGCTGCTTTCTGGAAATTATTGCAGACACTGAATAAAAGAGGGGTAACTTTTTTTTCTTCCAAAATGTCTGATGAAACTTGAACCCCTGCTCACAGGGTAATGTGATCACGTGTGGGTGAGCCTGATATGTTTGCGAGATGTTGAGATGTAACATCCAGGATTGCACTCTTTTGAGTTTGTCTTTGACAGCCTTGAACAAGAGTTTCCTACCTATTCTGTTTTTGGCATCCTTTAATGTGTTGTAATGTACAGTGCCAGAGTGCTGTGCTGTATGCTTTGCTACACTCAAACTCTATTAACCACATGAATCCAGGAGTCACTATTTTGGGCATGAGCTCATAGGCAAATGTCCAGAGATTTTTGAACATCTGTATAAACTTGGGTTTGAAGTGGTTAACCATGCTTAACCTGCATAATGGCCACACAGGCACAACTTGACACTACACAACATTTCCGTTTTGATTGCCACATTTAAAATGTGTGCTGATGTGATTTACAATAGCCAAATACATTCTATGATGTATTCATTCACTTGACAGTGTTATGGTCGCTGTTACTTTTTTCTCTTATGATTTTACAGCATGGTGGTATATTCGGTTCCTAATTCTGTTTTGTGATCGACTCACATTAAAGCTCCCTGTCCCAGTGTTGAATTATTTAAATATTTGCATACAATGCATATAGTTGTGTTCTCTAACTTTTACTAAATTTAAGTACCGGTATTTGCAGTCAAATGCTGAGCTATATTTAAGTGAGTATTTGCAACCATAAAGAATGAACAATGGTCCCCCAGCTAAATGAGCGTTAAGGGGTCTTTATTCTCAGGTTCATGCACCGCCGTTTTTAATACAGATGTACTGTAAGTTGGTGTGTAAAGGAAGGATACGACAGCAATACCTACCATGCCAGGCATGTGGTCATGAACCACTAACAAACTGCCACTACTGCTAAATTGCCTCAGGTTCAAATGTAAGTATTCACTATATTAACTTTATTCCATTACCAAATTAATGTCTGTCAAATAGCTTTTTGTTTTTATATATGCAATGTACTGTATTGTGTATAATGCAATTGAGTAAATGATTTGTACTGTACAATTTGTAGAGAATGACTGGGATTGGTGAGAAGCAGTTGGTTTATGTATATAACAAAAGCAGTTCTTGGTTGTTTGATGGCCAATAAATTGTTGGAAATGAGTCGTGCTGTGTCGTGTTATGTGTTTAAGGCAAATTAAATTGTAATTTTGAAACTGTCCAGTAGAGTGCAATGCAGAGACTACTCCGGGTTTTCCCTAGGGTATATCACTGAAGTCTGTGCATTGAGTAGGCCTAGTTGAGTACGAGTTTCAATTCTCTTTTGTCATTCTACGAGAAATTAACTTTAGGCTGTTGGTAAAAATAAGATGGGTGTAAGGGCACACACTAAGTTATCCAATGTTTCTGGTGGTGACCCGTACCGATGGAGAACAAATAGCCTACCCTTCAAAAGGTAATTATAAACAAATAGCCTATGGCTATTTGGCAGGGGCAGGGCAGGAATTCCAGGGAGGTCATGAAGCCCGTGGCCGTTGTTGCCCGCCAGTTTGGCCCCCAAAAAATGGCATGCCCTGACTGCCACAGTGGACTTAATGCCCAGCTGACTGTACTACTTTCTAATCTGACTATCTCTTGTCCATATGTAGACACCAGTGTCTTTCTTGTCATGTAGACGTCAGTGTCTTGTTGAATCCCCATTTTAATCAATACAGTATCTTTGATTTGTGCAGGTCTAAGCATCAGATTGTAAATACCCATTTATTTATTTCACAGCAGATATTCTACATATAAATGTAACCCTTTAATTAAATTAATTATTTCAATGGACTAAAATCTTGTTTTATTTGATGGCCTTCTTGCCCTGGCATTTGGCCTTTGTGCCTTCATAAAATGGACAACCCCATGATGAAATTCCAGGCCTGGCTATAAGCTATTTATTATGACCTTTTGAAATGTAGGCTATGAGGAGAGCTCAGGATACATAGCCTATCTCTAGAGCAGAGATATTTCAGTAGGCTGAAACTATGTGGCTCAGCATCTTAGGTAGCCTACTAGCCAAATCAATTTAATTATTTTATACTCTAATCACATTCAACAAAGACTGATAAAATGGTCAGGCACAAAGATATTCTCATTGAACCACCTCAGATATTAAAAGGCTAAATAAACTCCTATAAGTTTATTGTCACATCACAAGTTTACTAGGTGTAAAAGAGTGTCATTTTATCCCCCCTAAAAGCTCTTATAGGCCTATGAGAAAAGAAAATGTCAAATAACAAATAATACGAAGGGTGCCGGTGGGTATTAGAGTAATCTCAGTGGGCACCATTTTGGAGGAGAAGACTAGACTAGAGAAAAGTGGACAGTCTGGGGCCCTGAGCCTATGACACAGAGAAATGTGCCAACTTGCGCTTGTGCACAAGTAGGCCTATACTTGTGCGCCAGAAGAACGTGCTGATTGGGCAACAGGCCTAAACAACAGAGGACACCGACATACATACCCAGCCAATCACTTGCGCGCTCTGCTTGCGGAAATAATTAGTCTGAGAATGTTTTAGATGGGGGGGAAAAAAAATCATCTGAATGTAGTTGCATTCCAGTAATAAGCATGCCAGACTTCCTGTTTTGGTGCCTGGATTTCCCCTGTGCCCATTCTGTTTTAGTGCTCACATTTCCCTATTGCCCACTCCTCTGGTGCAATGATTTTCAACCCTTTTCACATCAAGGTCCATTATTTATTTGGCATTTGAGCCACAGACCACGATTTGATGAGATTTAGAATATTTTATTGTTGTTGCATAAGATTTTGTCCACAATTCCATGCTTTACAATAGACATTGAAAGTTGAAAGAAAAGCAACTCTCTCCCTCCCTAACTTGCCATCCCTCTCTCTCTCTCTCTCTCTCTCTCTCTCTCTCTCTCTCTCTCTGTCTCTCTCGCTGATCAAGCTCGGTCTGGTCTGATGTCACACCCTTTCACTCCCTCCCTCTTCCCCTTTCTACTTAATATCTCCTCACCCTTTCTGTCTCTCGCCCATAGAGCTCTTCAAAGACATCGCACGCAACAGAAAGCATTGCCTAAAAATGATTTGATTTGCTTTCATGCTGTTTATGTCCATATTTGGAACTGAACAACTCTGATTTGCGCTCACATCTGGGATCTCCATATATGGGTGTGTGTACATATTTGGGCATAAATAATGTCATTTAGACATAATCTTCTGGGAACACAAGAACAACAGCTGAAATCATAGATGCTCTTCGTTTTAGTTCATGTGACACTGAAAGACGGTATAGTTCCATTTGAATTCTTCTTGATAGACAGAGGTGGTTACGAGTGTACTGTAAGGTGTTTGGACTTTTGTATACGGGTCAGTGACGTGACGCCCCAAAAAATGTGTTTTTAAAAAAACTTTAAATTGCAGGCATAAAAGTTATTTACTTTTGTTCTACTCACTCTCAACCTTATGGAAATACATTTTGTTTTTAGATATTTTATTGGAATCAGACTTTATTCAGCAATTTGTTGTACTTAAATTTGTTGGCCTAAAATCGTCATATGGTGTGACATGAAAATAATTGTTCATAAAATGAAAATGGAGTACATCTTTCTTAAGTTACTCACTTTATCAAAGTCCTTTATCATAACTAACCAGTGATCCACTATAGTTTTTTGAAAATTAATTATATCTGTATATTTTTTTCATAATCGACACTCTGTGTGAGGCCCATGTTCATGATCTTACAACATATTTTAAATGTATTCTGTCAAAACTTTCTCTAAAATTACACAAATATTTGTGACTCTTCCTGATAATATTCTCTATGTAATCCATAAACATTTTTTTGGTTTAATCATTAATAAAGGTATGACTTTTCACTATTTGGAATGTCACACCAAATGATTTAGTGTCACACCGTATGATCATATCTTCATGTGTCAAAGCAAACTGTGTTTTAACCTACCTATTAGTGAGTACTGAACTTTACTGATTGATTAAACAATTACCCAGGATAACATGGCCTTAATATTTCTGAACAGGATATTATTGTAGGGCTTTAACATGGGATAAGAAAGAATTGTAGTAGTAGATGGATGATGAGGATGTGCACAGGAATGCTACGCACACCTAAGTCTTCTGCCGGCCCACGGCAGAAGGATCCTAAAGAGACAATAAGGCGCATAGCCACACTTGGAGCCAAGGCAACATTTTATTAACACCAATTAGTGGAAACAGAACTCAGCATTCAGGTAAATTGCTTTTTTCCGAAGTCTCCTGAACTTGAACACAGCATTTTGTGTTGAACAAATGTAATTAGGAATCATGACATTACACCACATCTCCACTAGCTAAAGAGTGCTGGGTTGCGCAACTCCGAAAATAGCTGATCTACAAGCTTTCGCAGCACAACGTGTTGAGAGCTTGTAGATCAGCTATTTTCGCTAGTTTTGTCTCGGGTCCTACCTTAACACTGTCCACTGTCCAGTCCAGTGAGTGAAAGTACAAAAGTATTAGATCAGATTAGATTATACATTTAGACTGTATTGTACATCAGCCAGTCGTATTTGGTGAGGGTAGCAAACCGGCTGCCTTGTTGCGGTTCTGCTATGCCACAGACAACCTCCTGCTCTTCGTAGAAAATGCAGTCTCGCCCCTTTGGCTCCTCTCTCCTTGCTGGGTCATTGTTTAGTTTCTCCCTGTACTTTCTCGTTCTCTCAGCACTTGTCATTTTCCAGCTGACAAAAGAAAATGGAATGTATAGTTTAAGACAAAGAGAAAATATTGTTTAGATTGAAACAATATGTTAAGGTTTCTGTGAAGGGGTTTCTGCTCTGTCTGATGAATTTGAAGTATCACTGAATGAAGCTAAATTACATTTTATGTAAAAATGTTTAAAACAAATGTTTAAATGTACAAAAGAAACATGGAACTTTGTTATTTATTGTTATATCTGTAGTTAAATACAGTATAAATCATATGGTGTGACAATCAAGTCATATGGCGTGACAAGCAGACATGTCACACCATTATGATTAAGTGTCACACCATATTACGTTTTCTGCATTTAGGTTTACCTTGAGGCTACTATGTACACATTAGCATGCTAACAGCATGCTAGCTATAACAAAGCAACCTAGATCTACATGGAAATATGACCAAAACTTCAAATAACTTAACCTTTTTTTAATGAAAAGGTGTCACACCAACGTCCAAAGTGGTGAGTTTGTCAAAGTTTCAACAAGATGGCATTTCATGAAAATGTTAAAATCATAACTCACCTCAGACACCTGTCTTGCAGTTGTGCTGGGAGTGCTGAATAGCCTTACAGAAGAAGGACCTCTCTAGCCAATAGGTGTCCAAATAATTGCCTGTTTAATTTGTCCAAACTAGTGTCACACCAAATGATTTTGGTTCGGGGGACAAAAGGTTTTTGATCAGAAATGACTGAAAACATTATGCTTTGACTTTGAAAAGATATAGGCTCACAAATAGACATTTTTTTAGCCTAAATTCATTTTCAAATGATTTTTAGCAATTCTTTTTCTTAGTTTTATTCAAGTTCCCACTTTGAGAAACAAGGTCAGGACAGTCACACCATATGAGTTTTGCCATGTTTGGTTGAAAATTCTGAAGAAATGAGGAATGAAATGTTTTAATCTTGAGTAAGTTTACATAAAGCTTAATGTCCTGCACAATATTCAGAAGGTTTTTGACAAATATATTTTTTATTTATACATGTTTGACACCGAGGACAGCGAAAACGTTACGTCACGTCACCCACCCGTACATGCAGCTGAAATGTGAGTGTCTTATCATCTAACCCCCATGTAGAGTTGAAATGAACACAATATTATCTTGGTCCTGAAGCTGGTACTCCAACTCCCCCACAAGCTCCCAATCTTCTTCATTGATGAGCACCAGAATGCCAGGTCTTACAGTGTCTCCTTGGACAAAGAGCTCTGACCGTTCTTTCAGCAGGTTCTGTCGAATCCAAACTAGCAGCTGCTTCATGTCCCAAGGCTCTGATTGGCTTGGAAGAGTCACAGCATGTTCTTTCACACCATCAAAGAGTAACTCAGCCCCTCCTTGAAACTCCAAGTGAAGTGCTACGGGCACCACCATATTTCTGCCAAATACAGAATTATGTAGTAGTCCAGCGGCTTAGCTGCTAAATATAAAGGAATCGTTCAGTTTGTGATACAAGCATGAAATTTGGTACACTTATAGCCAAAGGTATTTCCCAAAGATTTGGATATGGAGGCATCATGAATTTTCAACATGGCGCCCATGGCAGCCGATTTTTCAAAATAGCCACCAACAACAACTGTTTTCTTATGCGTAATGGATATAATATGATATTATATCATATTTACCATACATAGTACTTGGTAAAGGTATTTTAGATAACTGAGAAATTGTCATTGAATATTCAAGATGGCCACCATTTTTCAAGATGGCAGCCGTAACTTGTATGACTGTCTGATATCAGTAATTCTTTATGATGCAGAATTCAAATTTGGAACTTTGGAATTGGCCAGAAGTGTCCTTCTATCTCACTGTATACTGTATATACAGTATATTATCACTGTTTCTTTCAAGATGGCAGCCATATGGCCAACATAGAGCAATTATCTATTTTATTGGAATTCAAATTTGATCCAATAAACGTAACAATCCCTATATCAGAAACAACTGAACCATTCAATGAATGGAATGTAATATAGTGGATGTTGAAGCACAGCTAGGGCACACTGGTGACACCACTGCTATGAAACTCATGGGGTTCAGTGCAAGCTAAATACACTCCGCTTAATAATGCCATAGTTTCTGTTATTAATGTGCTGATGGTGATATTTTAGTGGTAGTGTAGTTTAGTTTTCTAAATGCTATCTAATGTTATCCCCACATCTACAGATGTAGTTAGATAGCCGCACCTGAATGGACAGGATGTGCCAACACGGGAGACCCGAGCCAAGGGTAACAGGGCTTTGTATGACTTTCACATAGTTCCCCGGATGGTGTATCGCACAGGACTTACATGGATGAACGATTGGGTCAGGTGTAGGGCAATTTTCTTATCCGAACCTAGAGTAATATCCCATACTTGAATTGTTTCCCTATAAAGGATAGTCCCTCTGCCTACTGCAAACATTGTTTTTATTTGTTGGATGTGAAAATGTATAAGAAATTACAACTTGTGAAGGACCTTCAACTTCTTGCACAGCCAAGACTGACTGGATATTGACTGGTATTATATGCCAAGAACACACGGCAGAGGCATTGAGATGTCCTTTGCAGTCCAAGCGAGCAGACAAGGGGAGTGGATACACTTCACTTGAGAGAATTTAATCCAGTTTAATGAACTTGGCCAGGTCCCTTCAACATTTCCGATTGGACGACTAGATGTGGGTCAGGGTCATTGTCTGGTCTCTTCTATGTAAAGCAACAACTCAGCAAACACAACACCAGAGGTTGATGCTCTTCTACAAGACCTTCTAAGTTAGCCTTTCTGGCTCGATACCTACTAGACATCTGGAGTGATACCTAGCTTCAATAGCCACCATGTCCTCAGCACTATAAGTCGCCCAAGTAATTCTGTTTCTGGAAGTAGGGATGCATGTAGCAGCACGCACCCGATTGTCCAGTTGAAATATTGCAGCCTCATGAAGGCATTCATTGCCAGCAGGCTGTCTGCAGAATAAACAGATGTCCTGTCTCATGTCAGGAGTCTGACTTGGCTGGGACCTTCTGAGTTTGCATTAATTCTGATCAGGACTTTCACTGCATGCTCACATTTTTGCTCTTTTCAACATGGTTTCATTATACTTCAGCATGCACTTATGATTGAGCTTTGTTGTTTTACAGTACAGCAGAGTAAGGTACAGTACAGTACAGTACAGTACAGTACAGTACAGTACAGTACAGTACAGTACAGTACAGGACAGGACAGGACAGGACAGGACAGTAAGGTGCAGTACACTACACTACACTACACTACGGTACAGTACGGTGCGGTACGGTATGGTACGGTACAGTAAGGCACAGTACAGTACAGTACAGTAAGGTACAGTACAGCAAGGACAGTAACGTACAGTAAGGCACAGTACAGTATGGCACAGTACAGTACAGTACAGTACAGTACAGTACAGTACAGTACAGTACGGTGCATTATGGTACAGAAAGGTACAGTACACTACAGTACAGTACACTACAGTACAGTAAGGAAGTGGCCGCAAACTCTAGTGGACCTCTAGTGGGATACACCTACGTTCGGATAAGAAAATGTCCCTACACCTAGCCTGATCATTCATCCAGTACCATGTAATTACTGTGCGATCTGTACCCTACACCATCCAGGTAACTATGTGAAAGTCATACAAACATGTTCTGTTTTTGCTGATATAGGGATCGTTACGTTTTTAATTAACAGTTAATTCCAATCAAATAGATAATAGCTCTATTTTTTTGCAATTAAAATTTAGATTTTGGCCCTATGGCTGCCATCATGAAAGAAACAGTGATACTATACTGTATACAGTATACAGTGAGATAGAAGGAAGCTTCTGGCCAATTCCAAAGTTCCAAATTTGAATTCTGCATCATAAAAAATGACTGACATGATTTGACACCAAGATCACCCATATCATACAAGTGATGGCTGCCATCTTGAAAAATGGCAGCCATCTTGAATATTCAATGACAACTTTTAAATTATCCAAAAGACATTTACCAAGTACTATGTATGGTAGATATGGTAAAAATATCATATTATATCCATTACTCATAAGTAAACGGTTGTTGCTGGCGGCCATTTTGAAAAATGTCTGCCATGGGCGCCATGTTGAAAATTCATGATGCCTCCATATCCAGTTCTTTTTGGAATGCCTTTGGCTATAAGTGTACCAAATTTCATGCTTGTATCACAAACTGAACGATTGTTTTGGTTAACTGCTGCACTATAGGTAATAATGCAAAACCGTGTCAAAGTGTCTTTCTTTCCATGGTCCCTTAAAGTGCCACTCAGCGATTGTCTGTTATCTTATAGATACTTAACAGCGCAGCTCAGCGATTCACTAAAATTTCAACAGGCCAAAATATGCCTATGTATGGACTGGATATGCTAGATGTCAGTGCAAATCGGCGAATATGCCCATATATGGATTAGCCACATCCAACATCAATGCTCAAATACGGACATGCCCGAGCCCAACGTCAAATCAGCATTGTTGTCTGATTGGCTACGGGCATACACAGACACACAGACACACACACACAGACATGCATAGATTTGACTAGGTCATTTATGTATGGCCTATGGCCTACTTTTTCCAGAGGGCGCCTTGTAGTTTTCCATTGTAGTCATACAGAGGCCATGTTGAGGACCAACACAGGTGTTCTGATTGGCGTAGATTAGAACATTATTTCTATGCCAATCAGACAATTGAAGCACCTGTGTTGGTCCTCAACATGGCCGCTGTAGGACTACAAATGCAACCCATGACAAACAGACAGACACAAATACATAGACATGGCTAATAGATAGATAGATAGATAGATAGATAGATAGATAGATATATAAAAACATTAATTTGCATAATAAAAATCACCTCCCACGAAGCTAGGCCAATGCCTTTGAGGGACATATTTGTATTGTGAAATTACTTGAATTGTGAAGTAACTTTTCTATATAGTTTAATAAGATAGAAGTCAATATTTGTTGGATCGGGTGAGCCCTTGCCCAAATATGGAGTCATGTGTCATAGAAAGGTCACAGGCTGGCTACATAAGTTGAGCTCCAAATGGGAGCCATGATGATCTTGTGAAATCTTTTCAAGATCAAAAAGGCAGACCCTTTGTTCAAAATTCATTCATGATGTTTGATTACTTGTGCAGGCCTATTTCTACGTTAAAACGTTCCCTATTCTTGACTACATACAAATGTAAAAGAAAAGCCTATAAACATTCCCTGTTCTCTTACTACAATTTCAGGGATTTAGACTAATTTTAATTTCCTTATTTTTCTCTTGCAGGTTCATCGTTGAGCTGAGCTCATTCAGTAGAAGGAATTTGGCATGGGTTATGTACTGTTCTCTTCCATCCCCAGACTTCCTTAATGATCTCCATCCTTGACAGGTTTGCACTGCTACTGTTTAAGACAACAGCTGTTACATCATCCTTATAGCATAGAGCAGAGAGCTCTGACAGCAGAAGGAGCAGCCATGGAGGAAGTGAGAGTATTTCCACTGACCTGTGCTGTTCAGAACTATGCATGGGGGAAGGTTGGGCTCGACAGTCAGGTAGCCAAACTGGTTGTTGGTGGGGACCCCCTGGCTGTCATAGATGATGGCAAACCATATGCAGAGCTGTGGATGGGTGCTCACCCTAACGGTGATGCCCAGATCAAAGACAACAGAATATCTCAGAGGACCCTTGGAGAGTGGATTACCCAGAACCCTGCCTGTCTGGGGTCAAAGGTCAAAGACGCCTTTCAGGGAAAGCTTCCTTTCCTTTTCAAGGCACTGTCCGTCAACACAGCACTGTCCATACAGGCACATCCCAATAGGGAGCTGGCTGCTCGGCTCCATGCTCAATTTCCTGAACATTACCCAGATGACAACCACAAACCAGAAATGGCCATCGCTCTCACCCACTTCCAGGGGCTCTGTGGCTTCAGGCCTGTAGAGGAGATCCTGGGTTTCCTGACATCGGTCCCTGAGTTTCGTGCGCTGGTTGGGAGTAAGGCGGCGGAGGAGCTGCAGTGCAGCGTGGGCGATGCGATCCGTATGGGTGGAGCCCTGAAGAAGTGCTTCACGAGGATGATGAACTGTGAGCAGAAAGAGCTTGTCAACCAGTTGAACTTGCTGGTGAAGAGAGTCACAGAGGACTCCACGGCAGGACGCAATACATCCAGTAGCAACGGGGAGCTGTTGCTCCGCCTCCACTCCCAGTTTCCCGGTGACATCGGATGTTTCGCCATCTACTTCCTGAATCACATAGTGCTAGAACCCGGCCAGGCCATGTTCCTCGGTGCCAATGAGGCCCATGCCTACCTGTGTGGTGACTGTTTAGAGTGCATGGCATGTTCAGACAACACAGTTCGAGGTGGCCTGACGACCAAATATAGGGATGTCAACACGTTGTGTGAGATGTTGAACTACAGTCCTGCTCCATCCAGTTCCAAGATTTTCCCCTCTTCCCAGGATCCCTCTGACCCCTGCGTGACCCTCTATGACCCCCCCATATCAGACTTCACTGTCATGAAGCTACAGGTACCGGCATCGGTCAAGCGGTACACTGTGGCCCCACTGGACGGCGCCGGGATCCTCCTGGTCATCGAGGGCAACGCCACAGCAACCTTGGCCACGGGCCACTCTGACATCACTCTATGGCAGGGCACTGTCCTGTTTGTGTCGGCCAATGAGAGCGTCTCCCTGAATGTTACTTCCCAGTCAGGGATGACCATGTTCCGAGCCTGCTGCCTCTTGTAGAGAAATGTGTGAAGATGTTGAATCATATGTGAAGTTCATATTTGACTGAAGATGGCCATGTGTCTACTAACTGCATGTCTACTAAAATGTAACTTTAGGCCAAGCCTTTTTTTTCTTTCAGGGGATGGCCAGCGCAGGAACAGTCCAATTCAACAGGGGTTTCACCCCAAATATCCCCCAGTGGTCTGGCCATAGAATAGGCTTCCTTCCCCACCTTGAATTATACAATGTATAATGTAACTTATTGCATCTTTATTTTTTTTAGCCCCATATCAAATGGTCAAATTTTAGCAGCACATTTTAGCAGTTCATTAAATCAACTTTTTCTGTAATCTTTTCTGTTTCCCCAAAAAAAAACAAATGTCCATTGAGTTCAATGGAACTTTGTCTGTAACCTTTTCTGTAACCCCAAAACCCCAAAAGTTTGTCCCCCCTAAGAACAGTTATCAGCATGCCCATATATGGGCATCCCAGGTGTATATATTGTTTCCTTTAAGTTAATCTTGTCAATGCCAGTTCCTTAGTCCTGTGTTTAAAATCATGTGGATGGTACACATTAATGACAACGGCAACAGTATATTAAACTATAATCTTTTATACTTTAATCTGTGATGCTGTTTGTGTTGTCATGGCTGCCAGTTCCCACCTGATGTTGTGTGGGAGTCCAGACTGCTGCAGACCATGCTGAATAACTGCTAGCTTGCATAATGTCTTCAGGGTAGGACTTAGGTCTAAGATCTATAAGATGGGATGTGCATTCTTTTTGTATCCTCCAAAGAAGATGATACGATCTCCCACCATGCAACACCACCTACCAGAGCTCCAATCCCGGCCTTTCCCCTTGGGCTCAACCTTCTTCCAGGAGAATGTGTCAGGATTTAACTTCCACAGATCATTGAACTTCCGACTGTGGATACTAGGACTAAATATGTACAGCTCTCTTTTGTAGGTAAAGGCTGAATGACCACAACAAAATCCTTTAGGTAGATGTGCTGAAGGTGTGATCAGCCAGCCGTTGGTCTCTGTGTCAAACACACGGATGTTGTTGTGGCATTCCCAAAAGTACCCCACACCCCCAAATACGAACATCTTTGTTCCGATGATGGTGGCAGAGTGACCATGTGAAGCAGGTGGTGGAGTGCTTCTGGTGTTGATTAAAGACCAGAGCATTGTACGGGTGTCAAACTTATAGATGTCACTAGTGACATTAGTTAGCTCGGTGTATCCTCCATAGACATACATCACCTTCCCCAAGACACAGGCCGAGTGGCCGGTCCTCGTTACAGGAACAAACCCAGACATATCCATCTTTAACCAGCTATGGGTGTCAACATCAAATGCATAAAGAATGTTATCCTGGTTGTTCCCTGTGACTCTGTCATAATAATGACAATTCACTAGACCCCCCCAGGTGTAGACGATCGATTCTATAAGCACAGCTGTGTGGCCCCAGCGCATGGAGGGAACCTCAACAGGACGTCTTCCTCCTCTTCTAGTTGTCACTGGGGAAATCTTTATCCAGCGTAAAGTCACTGTGTTGAAGATGCACACATCAATCTGATCCATGTCGAAGCTCGTCCTGTCATATTACCCTTATTATTGATTTTTATATTTTATTATATTCACACCACTAATAATGCTCCCTAAAAAAATCTAGTCTCTGTGACACTTGTAGGGGCCACATTTTGCCTCCAAACGATTGTTTTCTTTGAGAAGCTCTGTCATTGAGAGGCGAGAGGACCCTGGCACTGTATCTGATCTGCAACGCTCATTTCCTGTCACAATCGCTTGGAAGTTGGCTTGTGTCTCTTCCAAACTACCGGTGGTTGCTTGGCGTCTATTCCATTTGTACACTCTCAGAGTTAAATTAACATTGATTACTATATAAATTGGGGTCCCAGAGATAGAAATGCCAATTAAATTCTGACACATTCTGAGCTGGCATCATAGACGGTATACACCATATACTGTATACACCATATGACATAGGTACCGGTACACATAAACTCCTCCTTATATGGTTAAGTGAGGATGTGGTGACATCAGCGTTATGATGTGGCCTCTATTGTAATATAGAACGTTTGATTATTTAGTAGATATGCTAAGGATACACAACTGCTGAATAGTATGTGAACTGCATCCTCACTCAGGGTGTTTTTACTGGTTAGATATGGGAGGAAGGAGAAACCAGCTTGGCAAAGTGTTTTCAAAATCTCAACCAAAAAATATAGCTGCAGTATGTTATTTCTCTGTTGTTCTACACGTAAAATAATTCATACAGACCAAGGGCCGAGATGATTATAGAAACAATACACTGTTTAAAATCAGTGCCTCAGTTTTTGTCTCAAGCAACACCTCTTAGCGATTTGAGACTCCTCTCACGTGGTAGTATAAGTCGGCGACACTTCAATGTCACTGGCCAACTGTCAGCCACGGTTCCTCTTCGACCAAAACCCAGGGAGAGAGTCGAGATTCCAGGACTGGAGAAGATAACATACAGGGAAAAGATGCACTATGTCCCGGGTCTCGCTAAGCCTGTTTACCCTAAATGGGAGAGAGGCTATAAGGACCCACTGCATTACAGTTCACCCCCGCTTCATGAGATGCCACTGTATAAAGAACAAACATGCTACGTCTTCAACCAGAGGTCTAGCATACTGGAAGGCGTGCGTCAAGCTTTGTGGTTGACCAAGGCCAAGCTCACCGCTGGTCTGCCTCCTCAACTCCTGTCGTTGGCCCAAAATCCAGCAAATCAGATCCCTGATCAGGATGAGCGTGTGCAGGACGCCATCAGACGAGCTCGCTTCTGGGACACGACAGAGGCAAGGCCGAGGAAACCCAAATATTGCCACACCCTGCTCAATAACCTGCTCCATCTGTGTGCACAATCCAGACACCCAGCGCTGGGCAAGAGGATGCTAGCAGAGAATTACACACTGAGTGCCACGTGGGAAAGAGGTGAAGATGTGTTCCAGGTGAGGGGTAGGAATGGTGTGCTGCTGAGCAGCATGGCTCCCCTCCCAGCACTCTCTGCTGAGCACAACAGAACACGTTCTGGAAACGTTATGCCCCATCTCACCAGCTATTGATTTACAGAAAATATATGCTTATGAGAGAGAGAATTGCACAGGTTTCAAAGATGATTACCCTTACCCCCATGCCCATACACTTTACTTCCTGGAGACGGGGGAGGTTATACCTAGGTTGCATCCACCACAGCTCAGGGCCAAGATGATCATGTTTGCCTATGGAAACGCTTTGGCACGTGCACACAAATTGTATGGGCCTCAGCCTCTGAGCTTACTGGACCATCCTATAACCGTGCAGGCTGTCGGGACCAACGGTAGACAATTTGAATTTGTCGTCTTCCAGCTGAACACCACTGATCTCCGTGACAACAAGGGCATTAAGAACCAGGTGTGGCTGGATGAGAACAGTCTTCTCTATGACTATGCAAAGGTGAACCCGCTCATCAGGAAGAAACAGGTGCAGGTGTCAGCTGGCCTATCAGGATACAAGCCTGAAACATTCAGCAAATTCTTAGCTCTCTATGTCCATGGAGCCATTTAAGACTGCACCATCATGTCTGACTGAATGTGTATGTGCATACTGTATGAGCAATCTGTGATCATACTTTTGACTTTTGAGTGATAACTTTATTTTATATTATAGCACCCTTCATACAGAAAGCCCTCTGCAGGGTGTAGCTCAGGAAATCGGTCTATAGACATCATTAGGAAACAATATTCTTACCTAATTAATTAAACATGTAAGTAGACTGCACTCAGACTCAGAGGACACGTCACGACATAATCACTGAATAATGCAGTACTTGCGCACTCTACTGGCGCAAGTTACGGTAACTGTAGAACCACACAATACAAATACAATAACTACCATCACCTCCCACTAAGCACGCCGTCTAAAAGTGGTCTAATAGTGGTATAGATTTGAACGTTCTTTTGTCGTCTAAACTAGACGACTAATAGACGTCTAATAGTCGTCTAAATATAGACGGTCTGCATTTAGACGACTATTAGACGTCTATTAGTCGTCTAGTTTAAGTTTAGACAACAAAAGAACTTTCAAATCTATACCACTATTAGACCACTTTTAGACGGCGTGCTTAGTGGGCTCCTGCGTCACCAATATAAAAGACTGGATGAATACAAACCTACTAAAACTAAATACAACAACAAAGGTGCAACTTGTTCTCTTCCATGGGGTTCAACAGCTCAAATCAATAAAATAACAGTATTTTTTTTCTATCCCAGAAACATACATTAGCATCTACAGTATCTGTGTCCCTTTTGTGCCCATATATGGAGATCTCTGTATCTGTCTGTTTGTGTCTACCTGTCTCTTTAATGCCCATATATGGAGATCTCTGACTATATCTGTCTCTTTAATGCCCATAAATGGAGATTTCTGTATCTGTCTGTCTAACGGTCACTTTAATGCACATAGGCCTATATCATGGAGATCTATGTATCTGTGGGTCGTTGACCCTTTATGCCCATACTATGAAGATCGCTGTTGTTATCTGTATACTGTATGTCAGCTACGGTTCCTCTTCGACCAAAACCCAGGGAGAGAGTTGATATTCCAGGACTAGTGAAGATAACATACGGGGTCTCGCTATAGCCTGTTTACCCTAAATGGGAGAGAGACTATGTATATGTTTATGTAATGTCACACTGTCGATCCGACAGAATATGCCCATATATGGATATCTCTGTATCTGTCAGTCCTTGTCCCTTTTATGCCAACATAAAGAGTTCCCTGATGTCATCAGTATATGCCCATATACAGTGCACACTACTCTCTCTTCTACTGGTCTCTTAATGCCCATATGGAGATCTCTGTATCTATCTCTTTAATGCCCATAAATGGAGACTTACATTGAAGTTAGACAACAAAATATTTGTCCTTGTGAGGTGGTGGTGGTGGTCGGTCTGCCTGTAGTCCTTGTCCCCTTTATGCCAACTTATAGAGTTCCCTGATGTAATCAGTAGTCTACAGTATATGTCCATAAAGTGCACACTACAAGTCTCTTTCATGACGATATGAAGATCTCTTTATCTGAGCTCAATTTACATTGAAGTTAGACAACACAAGACACTCAATATACAATATTTGTCCTTGTGAGGTGGTGGTGGTCTGCCCTTAATAGACCGTTTGTCAGCCTTCTGATTGGTCCCTGAGACTCCCTGACTGGCCAACCAGAAAAAACATTCACTTTTCGCTACTGGGGGTGGAGTTATGCAGTGGGAGAAAGTGGCTTCAGTCTTTCACCGCGGTGCGTATTGCGGAGCACGGCCAGCGTGCAGTAAGGCGCTGCGCGGTTATAGCGATTTCGATCATTATAATGAATAAGCTTCAACAGACTAGTTCACATGAACCTGACGATAGCCAGCCTATTATGCAGAGGAATTATAGGCTGGCTGCCAGCTTCCTACCCAAGATGCACTGCGCTAGCTGTCTCTATTTCTGTGCTCTGCCTGTTCCAGAAGATTAACTAATTAAAACATATATTTTCGGGGGGAAACTCCTGTTTTGCAATGTAACTACTGTACTTTTGTACTCTGATGACAGAGCTGTACTCTGTCATCTATCTACTATGAGCCACCCCACTCTTGAAAGATTAGCGTTGGGTGAGGTGAGTCTGAAAAAAAAAAAGTATTCTTTAGGGAAATGAGCCTATTGTTACCATTGAGCTGTAATAGCCTTAAATAGCTTTAATAGCCATAAAAATTAACAACAAAAAAAGTGTTAAGTGAGCGGTGCTAACAATACACTATAGAATCTGTGGTAATTTAAATGGTATGAGGCCATGTATTCTGCACCTTTGCATGTTGCCGCAGAATTCTGATGTGTACATTTTGTATTGCCCATAATATACTTTGTGTGTGTTTTCAGCGAGCCCATGCCATTTCTTCAGGAACTGCATTTCTAGTTTCATTAAGCATCCCGCGAAGCTTGGCCAATGAGCCAAGTGTGAGAAATAACCAGATGCCTTGCCGCCCCTCTTCGCACCCATTGGTTTCTGTGTCTTGGTTGGACAAAGATCCTTTCTCTTCATCCACTCCCTTTGAAATAACGTGTTTTACAGTTGCCTCATATTGTTACTGTATTCAATTCTCGTTTTAAACTTGGTTTCAGTAAAAAGGAAAATCTTAGGTGCAGTATAGTGACTGGGCATGTTTTTAAATGTTTTTTATTTTTCCAAAAAATGATATTTTCAACATAAACAAGGCAGAAAGAGCCTGCTGGTTGGTCAGTCAGGGACCAACCAGAAGGCTGACATTTTTTTACTTTATTTTTAATTTCAAACAACAAACTGCCATGACCAAAGGCTGACGGTTTTAAAAGTTTTTTTAAATACATTTTCAATCAATATTGCAACATATTCCCGAGGGACATATTCTTCCTGTCAGAATGGAGCCATTTATTCAAGAAGGCATTGAGTGTTTTCAGGGAGCTCAGGCGTCATTAGTGCTGCCTTGCATCTCTGATCCTGCAGGCCACCGCTGTGATGAGCGCTGCTCCCTTCCCACTGCCATCCTTTGAGAGTAGCAGGGTGACCTCGCACTGTGGTGCCAAACTTTCAACTGTCTCCTGCATGATGCTTTTGAAATGCGGGTGTAGGTCGTAGAGGGATCCGTCCACCCCCACAGTGATGTGGAGCCGCTCCAAGTGGCGGTTCTGTCGGATCTTGTCCACGACAGCAGCGAGGCCTGCGCCACACAGCTGGGCTGCACGCCGTGACACCACACCGCACACCTCCTTCACCAGAATGCTGTCGTCACAGGTGGAGTTGGTGAGGCCCAAGTGTTGCAGGATGGAGCGGACCTCCAGCAGTGCCAGTCGGTCTTTTTCAATCTTTGACAGGAACGGGGTCTCAAAGATGCCTGGAGTATTGAGGCGCTCAGGCAGCTTGCCTGTAAATAGCAGACCTTTGGCAGTGAACTCCAGCAGCACGTTCCTGACGATCTCGCCCAGGTACATCCCGCTGATCATCTTCTCATACCTGTGTATCCCCGGGTGGATGGAGGTGTCGTCCACGGTGTGGTCGAACTTGGTACGGAATTCATCAAGCTCCCCATGGTCTCCGAATGCACCCCACTCCATGTTGACACACATCTGCCCTTCCTTACCTTCCACCAACTCTACATTCTCCATCTCTTCCATGTAGCAGGCGTTGGTGCCTGTTCCTACAATGAGTCCCACTTCACACATAGGATCCTCAAAGGCGCAAGTCATCATTGTCCCCACCGTGTCATTCACCAATGCCACTACATCCAATTGAAGCTCACCTGTGCGGTGGATGGCATCCTTCAACAGTGTCACTACATCCTCCCCCTCACAGCCGCTAGCTTTGAAACCCTTTGTCCAGTTCAGCAAAATGCCCTGATCCAGGTCATTTTGTTGACAGGGGAAGGAGAATACAAAGCCAAGAGGTAAGGTCGCGCCTTTCATTCCCATATATGACAGAAAGTCAGCAATGCAATGTACAATGTGGTCGAAGAGCTCCTCCCCTGTGCCCTGCGTGATTTCTTGGGGGATGGCGTAGATCTTTTTGTGCATCTCTACACTACGCTTCTTGCCACTTCGCACACGCACCAAGAGCACACGGAAGTTGGTGCCACCAAGGTCCAGAGCCAAGAAGTTACCGCTTTCTGTTCCATCCGGTGTGGCCCGGACATAGGTGGGAAGCATCTTGACACTGGCTGCTTGGTGGGTTTCCTTGGCCAGACCCTGCACCATCTCTTCACCCATCCTCCTCTTCACATCCAAGAGCTGCTCATGGCTAAGTCGGAACTGGTCCAGGATGCACTGACGCTCTGCATGCTGCTTGGCCAGGCGATAGGCCACTGCTGTCACCATGGCTGCTCCCTTCCCACTGCCAGCCTCTGAACGTAGGAAGCGCACACTGCAGTCCGGCATCAGCTGCCGCACCAGCTTGTGGAGCCTTTTTGCAAACTGTGGATGGTTTTTGTAGACTGTCCCGTCCACCCCGATGGTGCTGCAGAGCTTCTTTTCTGCCTTGTTGTCCTTGATCTGCTGAAGCACAGCTACCAGTGTGGCAGCACAGAGGTGGGCGGCCCTCGTCGACACAACCTGACACACCCTCTGGGTGGCTACGCAATCCTCAGCTGATGGCTCCAGACCCAGGCGGCGGAGCACCGTCTCAGCACTCACCAGACCCTCCTTGTCCTTGTCGTTATCAATGGCCGAGACATCGCTGGTGTGGAATTGTGCAGTGGTGAGGAGGTCTGGTGTTATCTGTCCCTGGAAAAGCAGCTTTTCCTTAGCCATTTTCACCAGGATCAGTCGCACAAGCTCCCCCATGTATAGACCACTGATCATCTTCTCAAACAGCTGCTTGCCAGGGTTTAGGGAGCCTGCATCTATCTCTCGGTCAAAGTCAGTGCGCAGGTCCTCTAGGGTCCCATCATCTCCAAAAGCTCCCCATTCCATGTTGACGCACATCCTCCCCTCATCACCCTCCACCATCTCCAGGTTGCGCATTTCCTCCATATAGCAGGCATTGGTGCCTGTTCCTACAATCAGGCCAATCTCACACTGATTGTCCTCATAGCCACAAGTCATCATGGTGCCCACTGTGTCGTTAATCACAGCTACTATTTCAACATCAAAGTCCCCTCGTTTCTTGATGGCTTCCCTCAGGAGACTGACCACATCCTTCCCTTCCACACCACTCGCCTTGAAGCCTTTGGTCCATGATACCAGAATACTCTCATCCAACTTGTTCTGCTGGCAAGGGAAAGAGAAGGTCAAACCCAGTGGAAGTTTTTTCTCTTTTATGCCCATCTTATCCAGGAACTCAGACAGGCAATCAGCTATGTGGTCGAACAACTCTGAGCCGCGGCCTCTCTTAAGGTTTTCTGGAATTTCGTAGATTTGATTCTTCATTTCCACCTCCTTCTTGCCGTTTGATGACACATTGACCAGCAGCACACGGAAGTTACTCCCTCCAAGGTCCAGGGCCAAGAAATCACCGCTCTCCGTTCCATCAGGAATTGAGCGCACATACGTGGGCAGCATCTTGACAGCTGCAATAGGGTTCGTGTCACGGCGCAGGCCCTTATGCATCTCTCGTCGGAACCTCGAGGAGATGTCCATCAGGGTCTCATCAGACAGCCGCAAGTGGTACAGATATCTGTCCACTTTTTGTACTTGGTCTTCATTAATTTGGGTGAAGTAGTACGACAACAGATGTGAGGCTATCATTTTCCTGTGTGATGAGTTGCGTTCCTCTCCTTGAGTGACTGAGATAGTTTATCTGTTGGTTCTAGCGCAGGCACAAAGCAGTCAACTTACTAAGCTGTGTTTCACTTCTGTATTTACTCTATACGAACAGTGATCCAATATGAAAACTGTGACTGCACCTGTCCTTTTATACTGCACCTAGCGAGATGTCATTGTGACATCACCAGGATGGCACATCCTGCTGATGTCAGCATGACTCAAACAACCGTATAGAGTTCTCACTACAGCTACATCCAAATATGGTGTATGTCATCTAATTAACTGTCAGTATGATGTCAGACTCAAATGACTCAGCTATATGGAGCTCCACGTCAACCATGATCTGTGTCTCTTTTGTGTACATACATGGAGATTTCTGTCTGTCTATCTATGTCCCTTTAATTTGTGACCTTATATGGAGATATCTGTATCTGTCAGTCCTTGTCCCTTTTATGACCATATGGAGATCCATGATGTCATCAGTATATGCCCATATATGGACATGCTGATATGCCCATATAAGGAGATCTCTGTAACTGTTGGCCTTTGTCCCTTTTTTTGCCCATACATGGAGATCTCTGTATCTGTCAGTCCTTCTCCCTTTATGCCTATATATGGAGATTCCTGATGTCATCAGTATATGCCCATGTATAGTTTATTTTTGTTTTTCTTTTGCAGTTTCTATTAGCTTGGTTTCCCCATCGATACACAGACAGGGTAGACAAAACCATATTATAATGAGCATTGGTGAGGATTAATATTGTATGAAGATGGGTTGAAAATGGGTGAAGTTGTCCTTCACCCCAACCCCTTTAATTTGTTAAATATTGATCCCTAGCTATAGAGGGACTAGAATAACACTGTTGTGTAAATCATAGACTCATCATTTTCAAAATACATGTGATATTGCAAGGTTTTCTGTTTTTCATATGGGTGTATATACTCTGAACATAATGAGTGCTGAAAGTAAGACCATTCTCATTCACACATCACTTAATCATTAATGGGCAGAGGGCTTTTGTTTTTATCTGTCTTTTGTTTATGTTGAAAAACAAGGTGTATAAATAAAACATGTCAAATACAAATTACTAACCCAAACAGCATGTGTAGTCTACTGTCAAGGCTAAAAAAAATAAAGAAAAAGAAATCCTGGGGAGTTGCTTCGATATTCAATTCATAAACATAGCATAAACAATTATCACAATAATAGGTCTACATGTCATCAACAAATACAACATGATATTAGGGGGGAAACGCCTCCTTTCGATGAGCATTTTTATCTTCCTCTCCTTGTGGTGTCCTGAGAGACGTTTTTTCAAGGCCAATTTGGAGAGAAACCAATGATTCACATATTGTAATGGATGGCGATTGGCGACAGTCTGTTAGGGTGAAAAAGATTGATTACATTTATATTGGTGTAGGCCTATTAGGCTACAATAAAAAGTGTCTAGACATTTTGAGAATCTTGTTGGTTATAGGTCGCAAAAACGGCAAGCAAATTTAAATAATGATACAGAATTATTGCACTTTAGTTTGTTTCCTTTTTAGGAATAAATAATTGATAGAATGCTGCCACCACGTGGTCATTTTGAGACAAACATCGCCTTGGTTTCCTGTAACCTTGGTAACCATACACACTGAAGAACGCACTGCAGTATGGAGTCCGTGTGACAAAAGTTGGAACACATTTACTGTTAATCGGATCTCTGACTACAAACAGGATTTGTTTCTCATGCATCGGGTTGGCATAGCCCTACATGTCATGCACCACTGGCACCATCATGTTGTGTATTTGAGCAACGTGATATCTTAATTAGCGTTAACTTCACAGAGAGTTGTTCCCAGTCTGCCAGTGCCACCTCTGTGATGGCTACTGTTCTTGCTCAATCCAAGTACATCTTTGGTTTGCGGGCAGGTGTAACGAATAATCTGTGTTTCTTCGACGAGCAAACGGTGGTATTCCCCTG